>NW_026611042.1:0-70000 GCF_026745355.1 Beta vulgaris subsp. vulgaris | reverse complement strand
ATTTTATAAGTCATATAATTAAAACCTTCGTATCTAAAACTATAATTTATATTTTGTTAATGATACCAATAAAAAATAAGCACATAACATTATTAAAAATGCACAAAAATAGCAACAAATTTCACTAATTATTCAAAAAAGTGTATCAATTTTTTATTTAACTGGTCATAGTTAATTTCTTTTTTTGGGCCCCACACGATCGTGGGCCCTGGGCGGTGGCACTCCTTGCCTACCCTCAGAACCGGCCCTGTTGTTATATCTAGTACTAGTACATACCTCTGAAGCGTGAACGCAATACAAATACGAGCTAAACTTTCCTTTCAATACTGAATTGGTTACCTGAAACATTAATTGAGTAATAATTAACACCTAATTAACATCAAATTTTACTTTTTCAAAACCAAAATAATCAGATTTACAATAATGAAACCTAACCAAGAGCCTAATACTAAAATATTTACTTGTTTATCATAATTAGGCATACATATATAGTTTAGTTTTTCTAAAAGAAAAAAAATCTAACTGAAATTATTTGTTCAAAACAACAATATCGTTGTTGCGATTTGCCGCAATATGGTATATAACACTACAAGAGTTTCTTTTTTCATCTTCAAGGGAGTACATCATATTCTTGATGATGATGATGGAGCCATAAGATGACACCACAAGCTAAAGTCATCGTAAAAAGTTTAGGAGTAACATGTCGTATACTTATGTTTAAACTTAACTTTAACTTATATTATAGCTATAGACAATAATTAGAATGTTAATAATCTACTGCTAAACTAAAAGGTGCACTATAATCATGTAAATACCGAATTTTTAACTATAATTATGTAATACTACCTCCGTTTTCCTAAAAATTTTCTTTGTAACTGTTACTACAAATACCAATGAAAATCAAATTGTGTGAGGTGTGGGGTAGGTAAAGTAGGAGAGAGAAAAGAATTAAGATGAATAAACAAATAAAAAGGCGTTAAAATAGGAGAGAGAAAGGGAGTAAAATTGAATTAAATATAATGGTGGACCATATGATAGGGACATGAGAGGGTAAAAAGGGGAAACAAATTCCAAATAAGAAATAAAGTAAAAGAGGGAAGAACTTTTGAAAATGCACTTAAACAGAAAGAGGGAATATCTTTAGGAAACACGGTTAGTATATTACTAATACTATAATCGAATTTACTTAAAAAAAAATATTAAAAGCTTAGCAAACATACCATTAGAAGTGTTATTTTAATATATAAATGATTTTTTGAAGTAAACATCAACTTCGAATTCCCCAACATTAACTTATGTAAGCATAATTAGAAGTATAATAATTAGAAGAATAATAACCTAGACATGTGCATAATGTTAGTAATTGATTTTTTTATTTAACATTAGTAATTCTATAATTTTAACCTTCTAAAGTTTATAGATTATAACAATATTTGGAGACAATATTATACACTAAGCAAAACATATTTCTTTACTCATTAATGTCCATATAGTCTAATCTCCAAATGATAGAACCTCTCTCCTTTTAGAGGCAATTTTTATATTGAATACATAAACCAACTAAAATTTACAAGCTAGTGGACTTAACCATACACATTGTAGCATGGAAGCTAAGCATAATGGATCATGTTCATTTTCCCAGCAAAATTTAGATCCAAGACAAGTTGTGTACAGTTCTTAAAAAACATAAATGAGAATAAAAAACAAAACTTTTTAAAGACTTTGTTACATCTATTACAAACCAACAAAAAACATAGAGAACAAAATTAGTTAATAGCTAAACATTATTTTTCAATATAGAAGTATTTACTACCTTCCCTAGCAAAATACGATAAAATAAAAACCAAAAATGGAATACAAAGGTGAAAGCAAACAAGAGAGAAACCCGAAAAAAATTAATTAGTTCAACAGTTTTAGAATGTAGATTTTCAACTTCTAAAAAAGTTTAAACATACCTAAAAACCCTCATAATGTAAACTCCCCAAGTGGAAAAATTACATACTAACATATCATAAAAAATGGAATTATAGAAGGGGGAGTTTTAAATGAACCACCAAACACCTAAACAATCCTCCAATTAAATTCATTATAAGGTAATAACTAAGTTGGACTTCATTCCACTAAAATCCCAATTCACGCTTTCCACATGCAATACGAAATTATTGGAGCATCAAAAAAACACCAATTTAATGAAACCCATAGAAGAAGAAATCCTAAAGCCTTTTCTTATACCAATCTTTATTGTTTTTTAAAAAATGTCCTTTGTTATAACCATCTTTATTGTTATTTTAAGAAAAAAAAAATCTTATATCTATCTTTATTGCTTTTATGATCAAATGGTTTTACCATGGCTCTTAAAAAGTGTGTTCTATGTGTTGAAAGTTATTGGATTTTTTTGATTTTATTAATGCAAATTTTTGGCCTTTCGTAACGAATAAGCAAACATTTTAGTTATTCCGAAATAATGCATCCTTTATACTAAAATTCCTACACTAAGTCAAATTGAGTGGTAACCTGTGAAAGAAGTTAAAAAAAAAATTGCAAAAAAAGAAAAAAGATCATACTCTCACTCCCTCCTCGTTCACTACCCCTTCCCCACCCCGTCTCCTTCCCCTTCCCTGAAATCAGCCAAACCTACCCACCCCTCCCCCATCCCTTAGACCACTGAAACTTATTACCCCACCCATCTCTGAAACTACCAAAACCCACCCACCCCACCCCTTAAACCAGCGAAACTTGCCCACACTTCCCTTAAACCCACCCATCCAATCACTAAAACCACCTAAACTCATCCTCTAAGCCCTTAATCTCGAAACCCATCATATGTTTGGTACAGTGTGAGTTTTGTGGGGGTGCGTGTCGTGGTAGATGCGATGGTTCGCGTTAAGGGAAGGTGGTTCATGTTATGTGGGGTGGTGTATTGGGTGATGATTGAGTGGTTTTTGTGGGGGTCGTTCGTGTTTCATGGGGTTGTTCATGGAGCGAGAAGGTGGGTGAGTGTTGGTGAAAGAGAAAGAAGAAGGTGGTGATGGTGGTTCGTAAAAGAGTGGAAGCTAAGAAGGTAGTGATGGTGGGGTTGTGGAGGAGGGTAGAAGTGAGAAGAGGAGAGTTTGGTCTACATTTTTTTGGGTTGTGGGGTAGGGAAGAGGTGGTGATTTTGGAGTAAGGGACTAGGGACGAGGGTTTTTCGGTAAGTAAGGTAGTAGTGGTGGGGTGGGGTGGGATGAGGAAGAGCTCAGTAGTGGTGGACGGAGATGAGGAAGAGAGAAAAAAAAATTGTTTTTTGAATTCAACAAAAATTAAAAACTAATCAATTAAATTGTGACAAGTATCTCAGACAACCTGTGTATTAGGTTACATCTGATTTTTACCCATTTAGAGAATTTTTTGATAAAAGTTACATTATTTAAGAATAACTAAAAGGTTTGCTTGTTCGTTGCGAATGGCTAAAAGTTTGATTTTTCTATAATCATAGATATAGAGTATAATTTTTCAAAAACAACATTTCATGAGATTATATTTGTGTTAACATGATTTTAACATTGTTAACATTAAAAAAACAAACTCAAAGGTTGTTGCCTTCATTTTAAAATCTATCCATAAATTACATTAATGCATTTTATCACCTATAGAGCAACGTTAAGTTGGAGACTTCTTTCTCATCAAAGATCATTTGATATTTCATTTTAATTCAACTTGTGAAAAAGGTTAACATGACTAGTCTAATTACACTTTTCTGCTTAGAATCAAAGGTTTGAAACACTCGTTTTTTCCATCACAAGTCGAAATTTCATAGGATTCAATTGAGCTCTATGAAGAGGCTCCATAAAAAATAACATACTTCCTCCGTTTCTTTTTACTCGCTACACTTTCCATTATGGGAAGTTCCACATTACTTGCTACACTTCTTTTTTGGGCAATAAACTCTCTCTATCTCTCTCCTCCCACATGGGTCCCTTTTCTTTTTACTCTCTACCTCTCTCTTCTCCAAAAATTGCCTAGGAGTCCATGAAATAAGAAGTGTAGCGAGTAAAAAGAAACGGAGGAAGTATAATATTGAGAAAAAACAATAATGGAACAATAGAATTGATTGATCTCATCGTATGTATCTAACAATTACCACTTACAAAGTATCATTTTCTTAAGGATTTTATAAGAAGAAAAGTCATATACGATAAATTTGATACTGTTTTCCAAAATCTGAGAAATAAAAGAGAACAATGATTATTTAAAGCAAAAAAATATAGAAACTTAGTTGTGCATCACAACTAACAAAACTTAAGTGTTAACAAGTTATCTAGTTATACCAACTACCAAGAATTTAAGATCACATAATAAAAAATAAAATTCTTCTCATGACTAATATCACGTGAATACATGTTCAGGAAATCACTTCACATTATTTCTCATAACTAGAAAACATGCATATGCAAAATTATGATTAGCAAAGTCTTGAAACATATTAAGAGCAACTTGCAGCACATGCAAAATTAGGCTTAGGTAGGAGATTGACCATAAGTCTAATAATTACCACTTGCAAAGGGGGAGGGGGGGAGGGGGGGAGGGTGGGTGGGTGGGAAGAGGGGTTGAGTTTGAAAAAGTATATGTATCTCCTCAAAACATGACTTACCTGCCAAGTCTTAATCTTGACCCCATTACTCGCATTCCTTGTAAACAGACCATTCAGGACAACTTTTGAGACAATGCCAGGTGAATTATCCTTCCCAAGGCTTCGTATGCTACAGTGGTAAACTCAATTAGTGCAATAAAGAATAGTCAAGATAGTTGACTTGTTACAAGTAAGAAATATAGTGATTGGACATACCTAATTCCATGCCCAAGACCACAATAATTTTTTTTTCATTTTGGTAGTTGAACTGGCATTGACGATTGAAATACAATCATCCCCTGTCAACATAAAAGCAGCTATTGAACCATATCATAGCTTATAATACATAGTGCAAACTCCTATTCCAAGACATGTTGTAAAAGCGGTAGTGTGGTACTAGACTACTAGCACAGACCAACATGTGTTAATATTTCAAACATACGACCCTTTTAGCACTACTTCACGCCTTCAACTAAAGAAGGAAACAATTTACCATTACCCCTCTCAAATGAAACATTTTTTATAACATGTGAAGATCATGGGAGCAGCAACGTATATGAATACAGTAGATCAAGGTTGAAAATACCTATTCCAATTTTACAGTCCAGGAGAACAACATTCATTGATTCACTGATGTTTATTCCATCAGTGTTAGGACTGTCTCCTGGGGAAGAAATTAGCACATTGGACACTCGCACAGAAACAGAACGAGCAATAACAAAATGCATCTGCTGGCTATTCTGGATAATCAGACCCCTTACCCTTATAGCAGAGCTTGAATCTATCGTTAGTGCCTTCAGCAAAAAATAAAATGTGTTAGTGATTGATGCATTCTCATAGTCCGAAAAGTACAAATAAATTGTTTAAAACAAAATCACAAGAACAACCTCCATGCCTCATTTTTTTTTTTGTCAAAAGAACCACATTCTGTGCCAAAAAAAAAATCAAGAGAAGGTAGACATATTGTAGGTGCTCCTTTACAATCAAAAGGATAACATCATTAGCCAATAATAAGATCCACACTTGCCAGTTTTTCTACCACCATCTTTTTAACCATATCAATCACTGTAAAAACCTTCACTTTTTAAAATCCTCCCAAAAACAAAGAGAGCACTACCATTACCATCTTCTTCTGTCGGTTCTCTGCTTAACTGCTTCATTGGAAGGTTGGTTTTCTCTCTCCATCTTTTTTTCTTTTTTCTTCATATTTGTTCATCCTTTGTTTCTGGGTAATTGAAGTACGTATAAAGATTGAATAATTTATTTGAAGTTCTAGGATTAGAGTGAGATCAGAATTGTTGTTTTGGTTCATCAAATTTGTTAAAAAAAAAAAAAGTGGGCCACGTAATTCACCAAGATTATTGACCTAGCAATAAAACTTCGAATAAAGTTAATATGAAATATTTATCAAACCAATATCAAACATAAAAATCAGAATTATCTATCTCTCCTTTTTTATCTTTCTTTCCTTCTTCTCCCTCTGGCCTCTACTGATACAGTGATACCTCTGTTTTCCATTTTTTACTTCTTTCTATTTTAAATATTCACTAGTTTATTTTTCAACCAGAATTATTACGAAAGAACCGTTCTCTTTTTAGTTACAAAAGTTGAGATATCATAGAATAAAACCATTTTTCAAAGTTAGAAGAAAATATCAAACTGCCATATATTGAAATCTTGAGCTGCAGCTTTATGATGGGTTGGTATGAACTCTTTCTCTCTCCTATTTTTCTTTCTTTCCTTCTTCTCCCTCTCTACTAGTTCCTCTGTTTCAGAGAATTATTATAAAAAAACCTTTTTTTTCCCTTTTTTGAAATTCTGAAATTCATATATATTAAGATCATCGGTTAAATTTTGATTTAGGTAAATTCTTAGAAATTTTTAAAATTTTGAGTTACTCAAACAATATCATGAACGTAACAGGCGGAGAAGTAAACTTAGCCTATTTGATTTAGCCAATCTTTGAAACATATGACAATAATTAACTGAAGAAGAACAACAACACAAAGGCTACTGTTCTTGCAATAGTTGATGGAAAGTCTCAGCATATATAAATGAAATACCTGATCAACGGATGAATCGGAGGCTAATTCGTAAAACTTAAAAGCTTGTTCGAAGAGAAAGAGTGTCTTCAACTCCCCATATCTGAACGATGGGAGCAAGAGCATGACAAGAAGACATCAAAAGATGAACTTTAGGTTGGCAGTAGAGAGCAAAAGGATGGGAGGTGAGAATGATAAAAGAGGAGAATGATAATAAAGGAGAGAGAGAAAATTATGTTAAAAGAGTTGATAGGAAATTGAAAAGCCAAAGATTGCACGGATCTATTATTATAAGATAGTTGGGTTACAACTTTCCACTTCCCCAAAAATGTTCCACTTCCCCAAAAATGATGATGTTCTATTTGATTTGCAAATCTAGTGTGTACTGTGTACTAAACAGAAGAGATGATGTTGTTATGACATCTTACTTAAGTATTGAGTATTGACTCTCTATGAGCCTATATGAAATCCACCTATAATTATTACTCTCTTTATTTTAAAATATAGTTCTCATTATCATTTTTTTATGATAATTTATGCAAATAGAAGGGAAAATAGATAGTAAAGATTTTTTATTTATTTAAATAAATGTTGTGTCATTCCACCCTAAATATGAAAATGGAAATTATATTTTGTGGGTGGAGTAATTGTGGAGAAAGTGTTGGTAATTCATAAGAGATTGTAAAATGACATCTCGCAAAATTTTGGTACCAAAATTAAGTCAAAGTAGTACTAAAATAAATCAAATTAGTTTCTTAACCCCACGTCGAGGGGTTGCTCAAAAAAAATTTACCCCAACCCATACTCCACGCATGCTCATCATAGTCCACATTCACACACTCTTTTTTCCTACTCCCTCCGTCCCATAATATAGTGCTTCATTTCTATTTTGGGTGTCCCAAAATATAGTGCTTGGTTCTATATTTAATTCCATAATTTTTTGTGATTTGCCTAGAAAAATCGTGCCATCATTATTTGTTTGCTTCTTGAAAATAGTTTTTTTGCTTTGTTTATTCAACCCAATGGTTGCATTTGATGCTCTTTTACCAATTATTCTTCAGTCTCTCTCCTAAGATTACCTTTTTCCACACAATATTTATTTTAATAATAAAAAAGTTTTTACTTTCCTCTTAGATTCTATTTACCTTAATTCCCGTGAAAAAATGGAATCAAGCACTATATTATGGGACGGAGGGAGTATGTCCTATAATTTCACATAAAAGCAGAAAAAAGGTGACCTTTCATAAGAAATTGAGATGCAGATCACACGCCGATCACCAACTTATGTGGTCATTATTACGGAATTTCAATTTAAGGCTCTCGTTTTAGGGCAAAATGAAACTTTTTCTATATATTTTCTAAATGCATGACCTTGTACAATGTGGAAAAATAAGCTATTTGAAAAAAAAAATGGTAAAATAACATTTTTGAGCATCAATTTACAAGGTAATCATTACGGAATTTCGATTTGGGCACCCATTTTAGGAAAGAATGAAAATTTCGATTTTTTGGATTTATGAATGCACGACCTTATAAAGCTTGAAAATATAACCACTATGGGAAAAAAATTGCTCAAAATTAATTTCCGAACAACATCAAGTTACGGGGGTCATTATAAATGGATTTCGATTTAGAGCACCCATTTTAAGGAAAAATGAAACTTTAAATTTCAAACTTCTTAATGTACGGCCTTTTAGAGGGTGAAAATATATACACTATGGAATAAAAATTTGGTAAAAAGTCATTTCTGAGCATCGAGTTATGGGATCTTTACTATGGAATTACTATTTAGAGAATCCATTTAGGGGGAAAATAAACTTTAGATTTTGAATTTCTAAATGCACAAACTTATAGAGGGTGACAATATTAGCACTACTAAAAAATCTGCATCAATTTATGATGTCACAATTATGAGATTTTGATTTAGGTCGGCCATTTTAGGAAAAAAAATGAAACTTTAGATTTCGAATTTATAAACACACGGCGTTATAAAAATTAGAAAAATAAGAACTTTAAAAAAATAGTCGAAAATCAATTCGAAGCACCAAGTTATTTAGTCATTATTATGGGATTTCGATTTAGGGCATCTAGGGCTTATTCTCGCCAGCTTATTTTCAGTTCAGTTCAGCTCCAATCAGTCCAGTTCAGTTCAGTTTAGTTCAACTCCAATCAGTTCAGTTCAGCTCCATTCTTTTATAACCATTTTGTTAAATATTATTATTATGTTGGTATAATTTATTTTACTAATTACTCCCATTATTATTATTATTATTATCATTATTATTTAAATATACTCCTATATCATTACTATTAAGTATTATTATTTACTTCTTAATTAGATATTATTGTTATTATAATCATCATCAAGTATTAATATATTAATACAAATACTATAAAATAATAATTATTAATTATTATTATTATCATTAATTATTATTATTATTATTAATTTATGATTATTAATATTATTTATTTATAACTATCAAATAAAAATATTCAAAATACTATTATTATTATTATTATTCATTATTATTACTTATTATTATAATTATTATTTAATATTCATATTATTATTGTTTAAAATATTATTTATATATTTATTAAATTCAATTTGATTCAATTTAATTCAATTCAGTTCAGTTCAGCTCGATTCAGCTCAGTTCAGCTCCAATAAGTTCAGTTCAGTTGTTTTATGCCGAAGAGAACATGCCCCTATTTCAATGAAAAATAAATCTTTAAATTTTGAATTTGTTTCATAATCGTAAAATGCAATCAATGTGGATAGTCTCAATAAGTCGTTAGTCATACTAAGTAACATTTTTAGTTTTGAAAACATTTCGAGTTTAAGGCACTCATTTTTGGGGTAAAATGAAACTATATATTTCGAACTTCTGAATGCACGACCTTATGGAGGGTGATTAAATTTTGATTTACGTAAGTTCTTACATTTTTACAATTTTGAGTTACTCAAACAATATCATGAACGTAACAGACGTAGAAGTAAAACTTAGTCCTATTGGACGATTTAGCCAATCTTTGAACCATATGACAAAAATTTAATTGAAGAAGAACAACATAAAGGCACCTGTTCTTGCAATAGTTGATGGAAAGTACGAAGAAAAAATCAGCATATAAAAATGAAAAACGTGATCAACGGATGAATCGGAGGCCAATTCGTAGCTTGTTCGAAGAGAGATTGTAACGTCATTTCTGACGTCTTCAACTCCCCCATGTCTGAATTTTAAGAGAGAGAAATTGCGCGAAATTAGGTCAAGAACGCGATAAGAGAAAGAGCATGATAAGAAGACACCAAGAGCAACACCAGCTCACTTGAGCATCAGCACCAACAAGGATAGCCAACGGTGGCAAAGAGACCATAAAATCTAAAGCAAACGCTGCAGCTCAGCGGCAGACATATGAAGTTTAAGTGGCCAATAGAGAATAAAAGAATTCTAGGTGAGAATAATAATAGAGGAGATAGTGTGAAAATTATGTTAGACCAGATTATACGAAATTGGGGAGCCGAAGATTGTGGACCATAAAATCACATAAGATTGCACAGATCGACCATAAGGGTCGTTGGATTACAACTTTAATTTCCCCTTCCCCATACATCTCACCCAAAAATTAAAGCTCTAAAATCTATATGTTTAGTGACTCCCGGTACATGCCTGTGAGACATTTTTAGTGATTACTTTAAACCATTCTAAAAAGGAAAAAAATTGAAACTTTAGAAGGTTTTCGCATCCACTATTGGAGGCCCTTACGGTACGTCAAATGTACTTTACAGTGCTATTCTGTGAGAAAATAAACATATTTTAAAAAATCCACCAAGTTAGTGAACCGGGGTACACGCCTCAGTGTTCTATCAGATATTTCATAAAATCAAACTAAGAATGCCTCTTCTGATCACCGAGTAGATTTAGGGTTCCTGTGCATTGATTTCTTGATGTCGAAGTTCATTCAGATGCCAATTTTCTAAAGATTTCAACAATTATTAGAAAATTTTCTATGTTCGGTGACCCTCGGTACACGCCTGTGAGGCACTTTTCGTGATTGCTAAAAACCATCCTAAAAAGGCAACACGAAACCTTTGGA
Organism: Beta vulgaris subsp. vulgaris; assembly: GCF_026745355.1. NCBI lineage: Eukaryota > Viridiplantae > Streptophyta > Magnoliopsida > Caryophyllales > Amaranthaceae > Beta > Beta vulgaris. Next base: position 59,251 of record NW_026611042.1, on the reverse strand, counting down.
ACACATTGACTTTCACTATTTGGGAACCTTTTGGTCAAATGTGCTTTACAGTGTCATTTTATGAGAAATCTAACATATTTTCAAAAATCCTCCGAGTTAGTGAACCGGGGTACACGTCTGAGTGTTATTTCAGAGATTTCATAAAATTAAACTAAGGATACCTCTTCTGGTCACCGAGTAGACTTAGGGTTCCTGTGTATTGATTTCTAGACGGTCGAATATTCTTCTTATGCCATTTTTCTAAAGATTTCAACAATTCTTTAAAATTTCTATATTCGGTGACCCCCGGTACACGCCTGTGAGACATTTTTCGTTATTACTTAAAACTATCCAAAAAAGGCAACACGAAACCTTTGGAAGACTTTGACTTTCACTATTTGGGGTCCTTTTGGTCAAATGTGCTTTACAGTGCCATTTTATGAGAAATCAAACATATTTTCAAAAATTCTCCGAGTTAGTGAACCGGGGTACACGTCTGAGTGTTATTTCAGAGATTTCATAAAATCAAACTAAGAATGGCTCTTCTGGTAACCGAGTAGACTTAGGGGTCCTGTGTATTTATTTCTAGACGGTCGAAGTTCATTCTGATGCCATTTTTCTAAAGATTTCAGCAATTCTTTAACATCTCCATGTTCGATGACCCCTGGTACACGCCTGTGAGGCATTTTTCATGATTACTTAAAACTATCCTAAAAAGGCAACACGAAACCTTTGGAAGACATTGGCTTTCACTATTTGGGGTCCTTTTGGTCAAATGTGCTTTATAGTGCCATTTTATGAGAAATCAAACATATTTTCAAAAATCCTCCGAGTTAATGAACCGGGGTACACGCCTTAGTGTTATTTTAGAGATTTCATAAAATCTAACTAACGATACCTCTACTGGTCACCGAGTAGACTTAGGGTTCTTGTGTATTGATTTCTAGACGGTCGAAGTTCCTTCTCATGCCATTTTTCTAAAGATTTCAACAATTCTTTAAAATTTCTATATTCGGTGACCCCGGTACACGCCTGAGAGGCATTTTTCGTTACTACTTAAAACTATCCTAAAAAGGCATCACGAAACCTTTGGAAGACTTTGGCTTTCACTATTTGGGGCCTTTCTGGTCAATTGTGCTTTACAGTGCCATTTTATGAGAAATCAAACATATTTGCAAAAATCCTCCGAATTAATGAACCGGGGTACAGGCATGAGTGTTAATTCAGAGATTTCATAAAATCAAACTAAGAATGGCTCTTCTGGTAACCGAGTAGACTTAGGGGTCCTGTGTATTTATTTCTAGACGGTCGAAGTTCATTCTGATGCCATATTTCTAAAGATTTCAGCAATTCTTTAAAATCTCTATGTTCGATGACCCCCGGCACACGCCTGTGAGACATTTTTCTTGATTACTTAAAACTATCTTAAAAAGGCAACACGAAACCTTTGGAAGACATTGGCTTTCACTATTTGGGGTCCTTTTGGTCAAATGTGCTTTACAGTGTCATTTTATGAGAAATCAAACATATTTTCAAACTCCTCCGAGTTAGTGAACCGGGGTACACGCCTGAGTGTTATTTTAGAGATTTCATAAAATCAAACTAAGGATACCTCTTCTGGTCACCGAGTAGACTTAGGGTTCTTGTGTATTGATTTCTAGACGGTCGAAGTTCCTTCTGATGCCATTTTTCTAAAGATTTCAACAATTCTTTAAAATTTCTATGTTCGGTGACCCCGGTACACGCCTGAGAGGCATTTTTCGTTACTACTTAAAACTATCCTAAAAAGGCATCACGAAACCTATGGAAGACTTTGGCTTTCACTATTTGGGGCCTTTCTGGTCAAATGTGCTTTACAGTGCCATTTTATGAGAAATCAAACATATTTTCAAAAATCCTCCGAGTTAGTGAACCGGGGTACACGCATGAGTGTTATTTCAGAGATTTCATAAAATCAAATTAAGAATGGCTCTTCTGGTAACCGAGTAGACTTAGGGTTCTTGTGTATTGTTTTATAGACGGTCGAAGTTCCTTTTGATGCCATTTTTCTAAAGATTTCAGCAATTCTTTAAAATATCTATGTTCGATGACCCCCGGCACACGCCTGTGAGGCATTTTTCTTGATTACTTAAAACTATCCTAAAAAGGCAACACGAAACCTTTGGAAGACATTGGCTTTCACTATTTGGGGTCCTTTTGGTCAAATGTGCTTTACAGTGTCATTTTATGAGAAATCAAACATATTTTCAAAACTCCTCCGAGTTAGTGAACCAGGGTACACGCCTGAGTGTTATTTCAGAGATTTCATAAAATCAAACTAAGGATACCTCTTCTGGTCACCGAGTAGACTTAGGGTTCCTGTGTATTGATTTCTAGACGGTCGAAGTTCCTTCTGATGCCATTTTTCTAAAGATTTCAACAATTCTTTAAAATTTCTATATTCGGTGACCCCCGGTACACGCCTGTGAGACATTTTTCGTTATTACTTAAAACTATCCAAAAAAGGCAACACGAAACCTTTGGAAGACATTGACTTTCACTATTTGGGGTCCTTTTGGTCAAATGTGCTTTACAGTGCCATTTTATGAGAAATCAAACATATTTTCAAAAATTCTCCGAGTTAGTGAACCGGGGTACACGTCTGAGTGTTATTTCAGAGATTTCATAAAATCAAACTAAGAATGGCTCTTCTGGTAACCGAGTAGACTTAGGGGTCCTGTGTATTTATTTCTAGAACGGTCGAAGTTCATTCTGATGCCATTTTTCTAAAGATTTCAGCAATTCTTTAACATCTCCATGTTCGATGACCCCGGTACATGCCTGTGAGGCATTTTTCATGATTACTTAAAACTATCCTAAAAAGGCAACACGAAACCTTTGGAAGACATTGGCTTTCACTATTTGGGGTCCTTTTGGTCAAATGTGCTTTATAGTGCCATTTTATGAGAAATCAAACATATTTTCAAAAATCCTCCGAGTTAATGAACCGGGGTACACGCCTGAGTGTTATTTTAGAGATTTCATAAAATCTAACTAACGATACCTCTTCTGGTCACCGAGTAGACTTAGGGTTCTTGTGTATTGATTTCTAGACGGTCGAAGTTCCTTCTGATGCCATTTTTCTAAAGATTTCAACAATTCTTTAAAATTTCTATATTCGGTGACCCCCGGTACACGCCTGTGAGGCATTTTTCGTTATTACTTAAAACTATCCTAAAAAGGCATCACGAAACCTATGGAAGACTTTGGCTTTCACTATTTGGGGCCTTTCTGGTCAAATGTGCTTTACAGTGCCATTTTATGAGAAATCAAACATATTTTCAAAAATCCTCCGAGTTAGTGAACCGGGGTACACGCATGAGTGTTATTTCAGAGATTTCATAAAATCAAACTAAGAATGGCTCTTCTGGTAACCGAGTAGACTTAGGGTTCTTGTGTATTGTTTTATAGACGGTCGAAGTTCCTTTTGATGCCATTTTTCTAAAGATTTCAGCAATTCTTTAAAATCTCTATGTTCGATGACCCCCGGCACACGCCTGTGAGGCATTTTTCTTGATTACTTAAAACTATCCTAAAAAGGCAACACGAAACCTTTGGAAGACATTGGCTTTCACTATTTGGGGTCCTTTTGGTCAAATGTGCTTTACAGTGTCATTTTATGAGAAATCAAACATATTTTCAAAACTCCTCCGAGTTAGTGAACCAGGGTACACGCCTGAGTGTTATTTCAGAGATTTCATAAAATCAAACTAAGGATACCTCTTCTGGTCACCGAGTAGACTTAGGGTTCCTGTGTATTGATTTCTAGACGGTCGAAGTTCCTTCTGATGCCATTTTTCTAATGATTTTAGCAATTGTTTAAAATTTCTATGTTCGATGACCCCGGTACACACTTGTGAGGCATTTTTCGTGATTACTTAAAACTATTCTAAAAAGGCAACACGAAACCTTTGAAGACTTATGCTTTTACTATTTGGGGCCCTTTTGGTCAAATGTGCTTCACAGTGCCATTTTATGAGAAATCAAACATGTTTTCAAAAATCCTCCGAGTTAGTGAACCGGGGTACACGCCTTAGTGTTCTTTCAGAGATTTCATAAAATCAAACTAAGGATAGTTGTTCTGGTCACCGAGTAGACTTAGGGTTCCTGTGTATTGATTTCTAGACGGTCGAAGTTCCTTCTCATGCCATTTTTCTAAAGATTTTAGCAATTCTTTAAAATCTCTATGTTCGATGACCCCCGGTACACGCTTGTGAGGCATTTTTCGTGATTACTTAAAACTATCCTAAAAAGGCAACACGAAACCTTTGGAAGACTTTGGCTTTCACTATTTGGGGTCCTTTTGGTCAAATGTGCTTTACAGTGTCATTTTATGAGAAATCAAACATATTTTTAAAACTACTCCGAGTTAGTGAACCAGGGTACACGCCTGAGTGTTATTTAAGAGATTTCATAAAATCTAACTAAGAATGGCTCTTCTGGTAACCGAGTAGACTTAGGGTTCTTTTGTATTGATTTATAGACGGTCGAAGTTCCTTCTGATGCCATTTTTCTAAAGATTTCAGCAATTCTTTAAAATCTCTATGTTCGATGACCCCCGGTACACGCCTGTGAGGCATTTTTAATTTCTTGATTACTTAAAACTATCCTAAAAAGGCAACACGAAACCTTTGGAAGACATTGGCTTTCACTATTTGGGGTCCTTTTTGTCAAATGTGCTTTACAGTGTCATTTTATGAGAAATCAAACATATTTTCAAAACTTCTCCGAGTTAATGAACCAGGGTACACGCCTGAGTGTTATTTCAGAGATTTCATAAAATCAAACTAAGGATACCTCTTCTGGTCACCGATTAGACTTAGGGTTCCTGTGTATTGATTTCTAGACTGTCGAAGTTCCTTCTGATGCATTTTTCTAAAGATTTCAGCAATTGTTTAAAATCTCTATGTTCGATGACCCCCGGTACACGCCTGTGAGGTATTTTTCGTGATTACTTAAAACTATCCTAAAAAGGCAACACAAAACTTTGGAAGACTTATGCTTTCACTATTAGGGGCCCTTTTGGTCAAATGTGCTTAATAGTGCCATTTTATGAGAAATCAAACATATTTTCAAAAAGGGTTTTTTCACTAGGTACCCCTGTGGTTTTTCAAAATTCATGGGGTACCCCTAGTTTTAAAAAAATGCACCAGGTACCCTTATTATTTAAGTAAAATGCACGAATTGCCCTTAATGACTAACGGTGTCAAGTTTCCGTTAGTCATTAGGGTTAATTAACATCTCTAACCCTAATTTAAACCCTAAATAAACCCTAATTAAATCCTAATTAACTAACTAAACCCTAACATAACCCTAAAACCACCGTCCAACCCACCCCACCCCCACCCCCCACCCCCACCCCACCCCACCCCACCTGGCAGCATCCCTGCTACCCTAGCAGCAACCACCCCACCCCCACCCCACCCCACCCCACCCCACCTGGCAGCATCCCTGCTACCCTAGCAGCAACCACCCCACCCCCACCCCACCCCCACCCCCACCCACCCACCCCGGCAGCATCACTGCTCCCCTAGCAGCAACACCCTCACCCTCACCCCCACCCCCACCACCAGCCCCACCCCTCTCTAAAACTGAATTCGAAAATCAATTTCAAAAAACAATTTCAAAATCATTTTCAAAATCATTTTCCAAAATCCTTTTCGAAATCATTTTCGAAAAGGATTTTGGAAATCATTTTCGAAAAGAAAAACCATTTTCGAAACTATTTTCGAAAATGATTTTCGAAAACATTTTCGAAAATGGTTTTCGAAACTATTTTCGAAAACCAATTTTGAAATCAATTTCTAAAACCATTTTCGAAATAAGTTTTTGAAATAAAAAAAATCGATGAAGAAGAAGGAGAGAGAAAAAAGAAATGAAGAAGGAGGTGGTGTTTTCCAGTTCGACGGCGATGATTTGGGGGCTTCGATTTGGCGGCGGGAGTGGGGCAAGCAGGGGCGGTGGTGGGTCACCATTGGGAATCCGACGGGGGTGGTGGGGGTGGGGAGAGGGAACTTGACGGGGGTGGTGGGGGTGGGGAGAGGGAACTCGACAGGGGTGGTGGGGGAAGGGTGGGGGGCTGCTTGGGTGGGGGAGGGGTGGTTGGATGGTTAAGGTAAGTGTGAGGTATTAGGAGGTTAGGATTAGGGTTCAAGAGTTCGGGTTAGATGATTAATTAGGATTGAAGGGTTAATTAGGGTTAATGACTAACGGAAACTTAACACCGTTAGTCATTAAGGCATTTCGTGAATTTTATTAAAACCTTAGGGGGTACCTGGTGCATTTTTTAAAAACTAGGGGTACCCCATGAATTTTTTAAAACCACAGGGGTACCTGGTGAAAAACCGTTTCAAAAATCCTTCGAGTTAGTGAACCGGGGTACACGCCTGAGTGTTATTTCAGAGATTTCATAAAATCAAACTAAGAATGGCTCTTTTGGTAACCGAGTACACTTAGGGTTCTTGTATTGATTTATAGACTGTCGAAGTTCCTTCTGATGCCCTTTTTCTAAAGATTTCAGCAATTCTTTAAAATCTCTATGTTCGATGACCCCCGGTACACGCCTGTGAGGCATTCTTCTTGATTACTTAAAACTATCCTAAAACGGCAACACGAAACCTTTGGAAGACATTGGCTTTCACTATTTGGGGTCGTTTTGGTCAAATGTGCTTTACAGTGTCATTTTATGAGAAATCAAACATATTTTCAAAAATCCTCCGAGTTAGTGAACCAGGGTACATGCCTGAGTGTTATTTCAGAGATTTCATAAAATCAAACTAAGGATACCTCTTCTGGTCACCGAGTAGACTTAGGGTTCCTGTGTATTGATTTCTAGACGGTCGAAGTTCCTTCTAAAGATTTCAGCAATTGTTTAAAATCTCTATGTTCGATGACCCCCGGTACACGCCTGTGAGGCATTTTTCGTGATTACTTAAAACTATGCTAAAAAGGCAACACGAAACCTTTGGAAGACTTATGCTTTCACTATTTAGGGCCCTTTTGGTCAAATGTGCTTTACAGTGCCATTTTATGAGAAATCAAACATATTTTCAAAAATCTTCCGAGTTAGTGAACCGGGGTACACGCCTGAGTGTTATTTCAGAGATTTCATAAAATCAAACTAAGAATGGCTATTCTGGTAACCGAGTAGACTTAGGGTTCCTGTGTATTGATTTCTAGACGGTCGAAGTTCTTCTGATGCCATTTTCTAAAGATTTCAGCAATTCTATAAAATCTCCATGTTCGATGACCCCCGGTACACGCCTGTGAGGCATTTTTCGTGATTACTTAAAACTATCCTAAAAAGGCAACACGAAACCTTTGGAAGACTTATGCTTTCACTATTTGGGGCCCTTTTGGTCAAATGTGCTTCACAGTGCCATTTTATGAGAAATCAAACATATTTTCAAAAATCCTCCGAGTTAGTGAACCGGGGTACACGCCTCAGTGTTATTTCAGAGATTTCATAACATCAAACTAAGAATGGCTCTTTTGGTAACCGAGTACACTTAGGGTTCTTGTATTGATTTATAGACTGGCGAAGTTCCTTCTGATGCCCTTTTTCTAAAGATTTCTGCAATTCTTTAAAATCTCTATGTTCGATGACCCCCGGTACACGCCTGTGAGGCATTTTTCTTGATTACTTAAAACTATTCTAAAAAGGCAACACGAAACCTTTGGAAGACATTGGCTTTCACTATTTGGGGTCGTTTTGGTTAAATGTGCTTTACAGTGTCATTTTATGAGAAATCAAACATATTTTCAAAAATCTTCGAGTTAGTGAACCGGGGTACACGCTGAGTGTTATTTCAAAGATTTCATAAAATCAAACTAAGGATGGCTCTTCTGGTAACCGAGTAGACTTAGGGTTCCTGTGTATTCATTTCTAGACGGTCGAAGTTCCTTATGATGCCATTTTTCTAAGTTCAGCAATTTTTAAAATCTCTATGTTCGATGACCCCCGGTACACGCCTGTGAGGCACTTTTCGTGATTAATTAAAACTATGCTAAAAAGGCAACACGAAACCTTTGGAAGACTTATGCTTTCACTATTTAGGGCCCTTTTGGTCAAATGTGCTTTACAGTGCCATTTTATGAGAAATCAAACATATTTTCAAAAATCTTCCGAGTTAGTGAACCGGGGTACACGCCTGAGTGTTATTTCAGAGATTTCATAGAATCGAACTAAGAATGGCTCTTCTGGTAACCGAGTAGACTTAGGGTTCCTGTGTATTGATTTCGAGACGGTCGAAGTTTTTCTGATGCCATTTTTCTAAAGATTTCAGCGATTGTTTAAAATCTCTATGTTCGATGACCCCCGGTACACGCCTGTGAGGCATTTTTCGTGATTACTTAAAACTATCCTAAAAAGGCAACACGAAACCTTTTGGAAGACATTGGCTTTCACTATTTGGGGTCCTTTTGGTCAAATGTGCTTTACAGTGCCATTTTGTGAGAAATCAAACATATTTTCAAAAATCCTCCGAGTTAGTGAACCGGGGTACATGTCTGAGTGTTATTTCAGAGATTTCATAAAATCAAACTAAGGATACCTCTTCTGGTCACCGAGTAGACTTAGGGTTCCTGTGTATTGATTTCTAGACGGTCGAAGTTCCTTCTGATCATTTCTAAAGATTTCAGCAATGTTTTAAAATCTCTATGTTCGAGACCCCCGGTACACGCCTGTGAGGCATTTTTCGTGATTACTTAAAACTATCCTAAAAAGGCAACACGAAACCTTTGGAAGACATTGGCTTTCACTATTTGGGGTCCTTTTGGTCAAACGTGCTTTACAGTGCCATTTTGTGAGAAATCAAACATATATTCAAAAATCCTCCGAGTTAGTGAACCGGGGTACATGTCTGAGTGTTATTTCAGAGATTTCATAAAATCAAACTAAGGATACCTCTTCTGGTCATCGAGTAGACTTAGGGTTCCTGTGTATTGATTTATAGATGGTCGAAGTTCTTTCTGATGCCATTTTTCTAAAGATTTCAACAATTCTTTAAAATTTCTATATTCGGTGACCCCCGGCACACGCCTGTGAGGCATTTTTCATTGTTACTTAAAACTATCCTAAAAAGGCATCACGAAACCTTTGGAAGACTTTGGCTTTCACTAGTTGGGGCCCTTTTGGTCAAATGTGCTTTACAGTGTCAATTTATGAGAAATCAAACATATTTTCAAAACTCCTTCGAGTTACTGAACCAGGGTACACGCCTGAGTGTTATTTCAGAGATTTCATAAAATCAAACTAAGGATACCTCTTCTGGTCACTGAGCAGACTTAGGGTTCCTGTGTATTGATTTTTAGACGGTCGAAGTTCCTTTTGATGCCAATTTTCTAAAGATTTCAGCAATTGTTTAAAATCTCTATGTTCGATGATCCCCGGTACACGCCTGTGAGGCAATTTTCGTGATTACTTAAAACTATCCTAAAAAGGCAACACGAAACCTTTGGAAGACATTGGCTTTCACTGTTTGGGGTCTTTTGGTCAAATGTGCTTTACAGTGCCATTTTGTGAGAAATCAAACATATTTTCAAAAATCCTCGAGTTAGTGAACCGGGGTACATGTCTGAGTGTTATTTCAGAGATTTCATAAAATCAAACTAAGATACTCTCTCTGGTAACCGAGTAGACTTAGGGTTCCTGTGTATTGATTTATAGACGGTCGAAGTTCCTTCTGATGCCATTTTTCTAAAGATTTCAGCAATTCTTTAAAATCTCCATGTTCGATGACCCCCGGTACACGCCTGTGACATTTTTCGTTATTACTTAATACTATCCTAAAAAGGCAACACGAAACCTTTGGAAGACTTATGCTTTCACTATTTGGGGCCCTTTTGGTCAATGTGCTTTACAGTGCCATTTTATGAGAAATCAAACATATTTTCAAAACTCCTCGAGTTAGTGAACCAGGGTACACGCCTTAGTGTTATTTCAGAGATTTCATAAAATCAAACTAAGGATACCTCTTCTGGTCACCGAGTAGACTTAGGGTTCCTGTGTATTGATTTCTAGACGGTCGAAGTTCCTTCTGATGCCATTTTTCTAAAGATTTCAGCAATTGTTTAAAATCTCTATGTTCGATGACCCCCGGTACACGCCTGTGAGGCATTTTTCGTGATTATTAAAACAATCCTAAAAAGGCAACACGAAACCTTTGAAAGACTTTGGCTTTCACTATTTGGGGCCTTTTTGGTCAAATGTGCTTTACAGTGCCATTTTTGAGAAATCAAACATATTTTCAAAAATCCTCCGAGTTAGTGAACCGGGGTACATGCCTGAGTGTTATTTCAGAGATTTCATAAAATCAAACTAAGACTGGCTCTTCTGGTAACCGAGTAGACTTAGGGTTCCTGTGTATTGTTTTAGACGGTCGAAGTTCCTTCTGATGCCATTTTTCTAAAGATTTCAGCAATTTTTTAAAATCTCTATGTTCGATGACCCCCGGTACACGCCTGTGAGGCATTTTTCGTGATTACTTAAAACTATCCTAAAAAGGCAACACGAAACCTTTGGAAGACATTGCTTTCACTATTTGGGGTCCTTTTGGTCAAAGTGCTTTACAGTGCCATTTTGTGAGAAATAAAACATATTTTCAAAAATCCTCTGAGTTAGTGAACCGGGGTACATGCCTGAGTGTTATCTCAATAATTTCATAAAATCAAACTAAGAGTACCTCTTCTGGTCACCGAGTAGACTTAGGGTTCCTGTGTGTTGATTTCTAGAGGTCGAAGTTCCTTTCTGATGCCATTTTTCTAAAGATTTCAACAATTCTTTAAATATTCACATATTCGTGACCCCGGACACGCCTGTGAGGCATTTTTCATTGTTACTTAAAACTATCCTAAAAAGGCATCACGAAACCTTTGGAAGACTTTGGCTTTCACTATTTGGGGCCCTTTTGGTCAAATGTGCTTTACAGTGTCATTTTATGAGAAATCAAACATATTTTCAAAAATCCTTCGAGTTAGTGAACCGGGTACACGCCTGAGTGTTATTTCACAGATTTCATAAAATCAAACTAAGGAATCCTCTTCTGGTACACGAGTAGCCTTAGGGTTCCTGTGTATTGATTTCTAGACGGTCGAAGTTCCTTTGATGCCATTTTTCTAAAGATTTCAGCAATTGTTTAAAATCTCTATGTTCGATGACCCCCGGTACACGCCTGTGAGGCATTTTTCGTGATTACTTAAAACTATCCTAAAAAGGCAACACGAAACCTTTGGAAGACATTGGCTTTCACTATTTGGGGTCCTTTTGGTCAAATGTGCTTTACAGTGCCATTTTGTGAGAAATCAAACATATTTTCAAAAATCCTCCGAGTTAGTGAACCGGGGTACATGCCTGAGTGTTATTTCAGAGATTTCATAAAATCAAACTATGGGTACCTTTTCTGGTAACCGAGTAGACTTAGGGTTCCTGTGTATTGATTTCTAGACGGTCGAAGTTCCTTCTGATGCCATTTTTCTAAAGATTTCAGCAATTCTTTAAAATCTCATGTTCGATGACCCCCGGTACACGCCTGTGAAGCATTTTTCGTGATTACTTAAAACTATCCTAAAAAGGAACACGAAACCTTTGGAAGACTTTGGCTTTCACTATTTGGGGCCCTTTTGGTCAAATGTGCTTTACAGTGCCATTTTATGAGAAATCAAACATATTTTCAAAAATCCTCCGAGTTAGTGAACCGGGGTACACGCCTGAGTGTTATTTCAGAGATTTCATAAAATCAAACTAAGGATCTCTTCTGGTAACCGAGTAGACTTAGGGTTCCTGTGTATTGATTTCTAGACGGTCGAAGTTCCTTCTGATGCCATTTTTCTAAAGATTTCAGCAATTCTTTAAAATCTCTATGTTCGATGACCCCCGGTACACGCCTGTGAGGCATTTTTCGTCATTACTTAAAACTATCCTAAAAAGGCATCACGAAACCTTTGGAAGACTTTGGCTTTCACTATTTGGGGCCCTTTTGGAAATGTGCTTTACAGTGCCATTTTATGAGAAATCAAACATATTTTCAAAAACTCCTTCGAGTTAGTGAACCGGGTACACGCCTGAGTGTTATTTCAGAGATTTCATAAAATCAAACTAAGAATACCTCTTCTGGTTCTCGAGTAGGCTTAGGGTTCCTGTGTATTGATTTCTAGACGGTCGAAGTTCCTTCGATGCCATTTTTCTAAAGATTTCAGCAATTTTAAAATCTTCATGTTCGATGACCCCCGGTACACGCCTGTGAGGCATTTTTCGTGATTACTTAAAACTATCCTAAAAAGGCAACACGAAACCTTTGGAAGACTTTGGCTTTCATTATTTGGGGCCCTTTGGTCAAATGTGCTTTACAGTGCCATTTTAGAGAAATCAAACATATTTTTAAAAATCCTCCGAGTTAGTGAACGGGGTACAGCTGAGTGTTATTTCAGAGATTTCAAAAATCAAACTAAGATACTCTTCTGGTAACCGAGTAGACTTAGGGTTCCTGTGTATTGATTTTAGACGGTCGAAGTTCCTTCTGATGCCATTTTTCTAAAGATTTCAGCAATTCTTTAAAATCTCATGTTCGTGACCCCCGGTACACGCCTGTGAGGCATTTTTGTTGTTACTTAAAATTATCCTAAAAAGACAACACAAAACCTTTGGAAGACTTTGGCTTTCACTATTTGGGGCCCTTTTGGTCAAATGTGCTTTACAGTGCCATTTTATGAGAAATAAACCATATTTTAAAAAATCCTCGAGTTAGTAACCGGGGTACACGCTGAGTGTTATTTCAGAGATTTCATAAAATCAAACTAAGATCCTCTTCTGGTAACCGAGTAGACTTAGGGTTCCTGTGTATTGATTTCTAGACGGTCGAAGTTCCTTCTGATTGCCATTTTTCTAAAGATTTCAGCAATTGTTTAAAATCTCTATGTTCGATGACCCCCGGTACACGCCTGTGAGGCATTTTTCTGATTACTTAAAACTATCCTAAAAAGGCACACGAAACCTTTGGAAGACTTTGCTTTCACTATTTGGGGCCTTTTGGAATGTGCTTTACAGTGCCATTTTATGAGAAATCAAACATATTTTCAAAAATCCTCCGAGTTAGTGAACCGGGTACACGCCTGAGTGTTATTTCAGAGATTTCATAAAATCAAACTAAGAATGGCTCTTCTGGTAACCGAGTAGACTTAGGTTCCTGTGTATTGATTTCTAGACGGTCGAAGTTCCTTCTGATGCCATTTTTCTAAAGATTTCAGCAATTCTTTAAAATCTCTATGTTCGATGACCCCCGGTACACGCCTGTGAGGCATTTTTCGGATTACTTAAAACTATCCTAAAAAAAACACGAAACCTTTGGAAGACTTTGGCTTTCACTATTTGGGGTCCCTTTTGGTCAAATGTGCTTTACAGTGCCATTTTATGAGAAATCAAACATATTTTCAAAAATCCTCCGAGTTAGTGAACCGGGGTACACGCCTGATTGTTATTTCAGAGATTTCATAAAATCAAACTAGAATGGCTCTTCTATTAACCGAATAGACTTAGGGTTCCTGTGTATTGATTTCTAGACGGTCGAAGTTCCTTCTAATGCCATTTTTCTAAAGATTTCAGCAATTTTTTAAAATCTCTATGTTCGATGCCCCGGTACACGCTGTGAGGCATTTTTCGTGATTACTTAAAACTATCCTAAAAAGGCAACACGAAACCTTTGGAAGACTTATGCTTTCACTATTTGGGCCCTTTTGGTCAAATGTGCTTTACAGTGCCATTTTTGAGAAATCAAACATATTTTCAAAAATCCTCCGAGTTAGTGAACCGGGGTACAGCCTGAGTGTTATTTCAGAGATTTCATAAAATCAAACTAAGATACTCTTCTGGTTACCGAGTAGACTTAGGGTTCCTGTGTATTAATTTCTAGACGGTCGAAGTTCCTTCTGATGCCATTTTTCTAAAGATTTCAACTTCTTTAAAATTCTATATTCGTGACCCCGGTACACGCCTGTGAGGCATTTTCGTTTTGTTACTTAAAACTATCCTAAAAAGGCATCACGAAACCTTTGGAAGACTTTGGCTTTCACTATTTGGGGCCCTTTTGGAAATGTAGCTTTACAGTGTCATTTTATGAGAAATCAAACATATTTTAAAAATCCTCGAGTTAGTGAACCGGGTACACGCCTGAGTGTTTATTTCAGAGATTTCATAAAATCAAACTAAGATACTCTTCTGGTACCGAGTAGACTTAGGGTTCCTGTGTATTGATTTCTAGACGGTCGAAGTTCCTTCTGATGCCATTTTTCTAAAGATTTCAGCAATTTTTAAAATCTCTATGTCGATGACCCCCGGTACAGCTGTGAGGCATTTTTCGTGATTACTTAAAACTATCCTAAAAAGGCACAGAAACCTTTGGAAGACTTTGGCTTTCACTATTTGGGGCCTTTTGGTCAAATGTGCTTTAGTGCCATTTTTGAGAAATCAAAACATATTTTCAAAAATCCTCCGAGTTAGTGAACCGGGGTACACGCTGAGTGTTATTTCAGAGATTTCATAAAATCAAACTAAGATCCTCTTCGGTAACCGAGTAGACTTAGGGTTCCTGTGTATTGATTTCTAGACGGTCGAAGTTCCTTCTGATGCCATTTTTCTAAAGATTTCAACAATTCTTTAAAACTTCTATATTCGGTGACCCCGGTACACGCCTGTGAGGCATTTTTCGTATTACTTAAAACTATCCTAAAAAGGCACACGAAACCTTTGGAAGACTTATGGCTTTCACTATTTGGGGCCCTTTTGGTCAAATGTGCTTTACAGTGCCATTTTATGAGAAATAAAACATATTTTCAAAAATCCTCCGAGTTAGTGAACCGGGGTACACGCCTGAGTGTTATTTCAGAGATTTCATAAAATCAAACTAAGGATACCTCTTCTGGTACCGAGTAGACTTAGGGTTCCTGTGTATTGATTTCTAGACGGTCGAAGTTCCTTATGATGCCATTTTTCTAAAGATTTCAGACTTTTTAAAATCTCTATGTTCGATGACCCCGGTACACGCCTGTGAGGCTTTTTCGTGATTACTTAAAACTATCCTAAAAAGGCAACACGAAACCTTTGGAAGACTTGGCTTTCACTATTTGGGGCCCTTTTGGTCAAATGTGCTTTACAGTGCCATTTTATGAGAAATCAAACATATTTTCAAAAATCTCCGAGTTAGTGAACCGGGGTACACGCCTGAGTGTTATTTCAGAGATTTCATAAAATCAAACTAAGAATGGCTCTTCTGGTAACCGAGTAGACTTAGGGTTCCTGTGTATTGATTTCAGACGGTCGAAGTTCCTTCTAATGCCATTTTTCTAAAGATTTCAGCAATTTTTTAAAATCTCTATGTTCGATGACCCCCGGTACACGCCTGTGAGGCATTTTTCGTATTACTTAAAACTATCCTAAAAAGGCACAGAAACCTTTGGAAGACTTCGGCTTTCACTATTTGGGGCCCTTTTGGTAAAATGTGCTTTACAGTGCCATTTTTGAGAAATCAAACATATTTTCAAAAATCCTCCGAGTTAGTGAACCGGGGTACAGCTGAGTGTTATTTCAGAGATTTCATAAAATCAAACTAAGGATGGCTCTTCTGGTAACCGAGTAGACTTAGGGTTCCTGTGTATTGATTTCTAGACGGTCGAAGTTCCTTCTGATGCCATTTTTCTAAAGATTTCAGCAATTTTTTAAAATCTCTATGTTCGATGACCCCCGGTACAGCCTGTGAGGCATTTTTCGTATTACTTAAAACTATCCTAAAAAGGCAACACGAAACCTTTGGAAGACTTTGGCTTTCACTATTTGCGGCCTTTTTGTCAAATGTGCTTTACAGTGCCATTTTATGAGAAATCAAACATATTTTCAAAATCCTCCGAGTTAGTGAACCGGGTACACGCATGAGTGTTATTTCAGAGATTTCATAAAATAAATCTAAGAATGGCTCTTCTGGTAACCGAGTAGACTTAGGGTTCCTGTGTATTGATTTCTAGACGGTCGAAGTTCCTTTGAATGCCATTTTTCTAAAGATTTCAGCAATTCTTTAAAATCTCATGTTCGATGACCCCCGGTACACGCCTGTGAGGCATTTTTCGTATTACTTAAAACATTCCTAAAAAGGCACACGAAACCTTTGGAAGATTGGCTTTCACTATTTGGGGCCCTTTTGGTAAATGTGCTTTACAGTGCCATTTTATGAGAAATCAAACATATTTTCAAAAATCCTCCGAGTTAGTGAACCGGGGTACACGCATGAGTGTTATTTCAGAGATTTTATAAAATCAAACTAAGAATGGCTCCTCTGGTAACCGAGTAGACTTAGGGTTCCTGTGTATTGATTTCTAGACGAACGAAGTTCCTTCTGATGCCATTTTTCTAAAGATTTCACAATTCTTTAAAATTCTATATTCGTGACCCCCGGTACACGCCTGTGAGGCATTTTTCGTTTACTTAAACTATCCTAAAAAGGCAACACGAAACCTTTGGAAGACTTTTACTATTAGGGTGTGTGTGGCCTGAATTCTAAGGGACCCTTAGTGTTATTTCAGAGATTTCATAAAATCAAACTAAGATCTCTTCTGGTACACGAGTAGATTTAGGGTTCCTGTGTATTGATTTCTAGACGTCAAAATTCCTTCTAATGCCATTTTTCAAAATATTTCAACAATTCTTAAAAATCTCTATGTTCGGTGACCCCGGTACACGCCTGTGAGGCATTTTTCTGATTACTTAAAACTATCCTAAAAAGGCAACACAAACCTTTGGAAGATTTGGCTTTCACTATTTGGGGCCTTTTGGTCAAATGTGCTTTACAGTGCCATTTTATGAGAAATCAAACATATTTTCAAAAATCCTCCGAGTTAGTGAACCGGGGTACACGCCTGAGTGTTATTTCAGAGATTTCATAAAAATCTAAAACGGTAGACTTAGGGTTCCTGTGTATTGATTTCTAGACGGTCGAAGTTCTTTCTGATGCCATTTTTCTAAAGATTTCAGCAATTCTTTAAAATCTCTATGTTCGATGACCCCCGGTACACGCCTGTGAGGCATTTTTCGTGATTACTTAAAACTATCCTAAAAAGGCAACACGAAACCTTTGGAAGACTTTGGCTTTCACTATTTGGGGCCCTTTTGGTCAAATGTGCTTTATAGTGCCATTTTATGAGAAATCAAACATATTTTCAAAAATCCTCCGAGTTAGTGAACCGGGGTACACGCCTGAGTGTTATTTCAGAGATTTCATAAAATCAAATAAGAATGTTCTGGTAACCGAGATATGTATTGATTTCTAGACGGTCGAAGTTCCTTCTATGCCATTTTTCTAAAGATTTCAGCAATTCTTTAAAATCTCTATGTTCGATGACCCCCGGTACACGCCTGTGAGGCATTTTTCGTTACTTAAAACTATCCTAAAAAGGCAATCACGAAACCTTTGGAAGCATCTGCTTTACTATTGGGGTCCTTTTCGTCAAATGTGCTTTACAGTGCCATTTTATGAGAAATCAAACATATTTTCAAAAATCCTCCGAGTTAGTGAACCGGGGTACACGCTTGAGTGTTATTTCAGAGATTTCATAAAATCAAACTAAGAATGGCTCTTCTGGTAACCGAGTAGACTTAGGGGCCCTGTGTATTTATTTCTAGACGGTCGAAGTTCATTCTGATGCCATTTTTCTAAAGATTTCAGCAATTCTTTAACATCTCCATGTTCGATGACCCCTGGTACACTCCTGTGAGGCATTTTTCGTGATTACTTAAAACTATCCTAAAAAGGCAACACGAAACCTTTGGAAGACATTGGCTTTCACTATTTGGGGTCCTTTTGGTCAAATGTGCTTTTAGTGCCATTTTATGAGAAATCAAACATATTTTCAAAAATCCTCCAAGTTAGTGAACCGGGGTACACGCCTGAGTGTTATTTTAGAGATTTCATAAAATCTAACTAACGATACCTCTTCTGGTCACCGAGTAGACTTAGGGTTCTTGTGTATTGAATCTAGACGGTCGAAGTTCCTTCTGATGCCATTTTTCTAAAGATTTCAACAATTCTTTAAAATTTCTATATTCGGTGACCCCCGGTACACGCCTGAGAGGCATTTTTCGTTATTACTTAAAACTATCCTAAAAAGGCATCACGAAACCTATGGAAGACTTTGGCTTTCACTATTTGGGGCCTTTCTGGTCAAATGTGCTTTACAGTGCCATTTTATGAGAAATCAAACATATTTTCAAAAATCCTCCGAGTTAGTGAACCGGGGTACACGCATGAGTGTTATTTCAGAGATTTCATAAAATCAAACTAAGAATGGCTCTTCTGGTAACCGAGTAGACTTAGGGTTCTTGTGTATTGTTTTATAGACGGTCGAAGTTCCTTTTGATGCCATTTTTCTAAAGATTTCAGCAATTCTTTAAAATCTCTATGTTCGATGACCCCCGGCACACGCCTGTGAGGCATTTTTCTTGATTACTTAAAACTATCCTAAAAAGGCAACACGAAACCTTTGGAAGACATTGGCTTTCACTATTTGGGGTCCTTTTGGTCAAATGTGCTTTACAGTGTCATTTTATGAGAAATCAAACATATTTTCAAAACTCCTCCGAGTTAGTGAACCAGGGTACACGCCTGAGTGTTATTTCAGAGATTTCATAAAATCAAACTAAGGATACCTCTTCTGGTCACCGAGTAGACTTAGGGTTCCTGTGTATTGATTTCTAGACGGTCGAAGTTCCTTCTGATGCCATTTTTCTAATGATTTTAGCAATTGTTTAAAATTTCTATGTTCGATGACCCCGGTACACACTTGTGAGGCATTTTTCGTGATTACTTAAAACTATCCTAAAAAGGCAACACGAAACCTTTGAAGACTTATGCTTTTACTATTTGGGGCCCTTTTGGTCAAATGTGCTTCACAGTGCCATTTTATGAGAAATCAAACATGTTTTCAAAAATCCTCCGAGTTAGTGAACCGGGGTACACGCCTTAGTGTTCTTTCAGAGATTTCATAAAATCAAACTAAGGATAGCTGTTCTGGTCACCGAGTAGACTTAGGGTTCCTGTGTATTGATTTCTAGATGGTCGAAGTTCCTTCTCATGCCATTTTTCTAAAGATTTCAGCAATTCTTTAAAATCTCTATGTTCGATGACCCCTGGTACACGCTTGTGAGGCATTTTTCGTGATTACTTAAAACTATCCTAAAAAGGCAACACGAAACCTTTGGAAGACTTTGGCTTTCACTATTTGGGGTCCTTTTGGTCAAATGTGCTTTACAGTGTCATTTTATGAGAAATCAAACATATTTTTAAAACTACTCCGAGTTAGTGAACCAGGGTACACGCCTGAGTGTTATTTAAGAGATTTCATAAAATCTAACTAAGAATGGCTCTTCTGGTAACCGAGTAGACTTAGGGTTCTTTTGTATTGATTTATAGACGGTCGAAGTTCCTTCTGATGCCATTTTTTCTAAAGATTTCAACAATTCTTTAAAATCTCTATGTTCGGTGACCCCGGTACACGCCTGTGAGGCATTTTAATTTCTTTATTACTTAAAACTATCCTAAAAAGGCAACACGAAACCTTTGGAAGACATTGGCTTTCACTATTTGGGTCCTTTTGTCAAATGTGCTTTACAGTGTCATTTTATGAGAAATCAAACATATTTTCAAAACTTCTCCGAGTTAATGAACCAGGGTACACGCCTGAGTGTTATTTCAGAGATTTCATAAAATCAAACTAAGGATACCTCTTCTGGTCACCGATTAGACTTAGGGTTCCTGTGTATTGATTTCTAGACGGTCGAAGTTCCTTCTGATGCATTTTTCTAAAGATTTCAGCAATTGTTTAAAATCTCTATGTTCGATGACCCCCGGTACACGCCTGTGAGGCATTTTTCGTGATTACTTAAAACTATCCTAAAAAGGCAACACGAAACCTTTGGAAGACTTATGCTTTCACTATTAGGGGCCCTTTTGGTCAAATGTGCTTAATAGTGCCATTTTATGAGAAATCAAACATATTTTCAAAAAGGGTTTTTTCACTAGGTACCCCTGTGGTTTTTCAAAATTCATGGGGTACCCCTAGTTTTAAAAAAATGCACCAGGTACCCTTATTATTTAAGTAAAATGCACGAAATGCCCTTAATGACTAACGGTGTCAAGTTTCCGTTAGTCATTAGGGTTAATTAACATCTCTAACCCTAATTTAAACCCTAAATAAACCCTAATTAAATCCTAATTAACTAACTAAACCCTAACATAACCCTAAAACCACCGTCCAACCCACCCCCACCCCCACCCCCACCCCCACCCCACCTGGCAGCATCCCTGCTACCCTAGCAGCAACCAACCCCCACCCCCACCTGGCAGCATCTCTGCTACCCTAGCAGCAACCACCCCACCCCCACCCCACCCCCACCCCCACCCCACCGGCAGCATCACTGCTCCCCTAGCAGCAACACCCTCACCCTCACCCCCACCCCCACCACCAGCCCCACCCCTCTCTAAAACTGAATTCGAAAATCAATTTCAAAAAACAATTTAAAATCATTTTCAAAATCATTTTCAAAAATCATTTTCGAAATCATTTTCGAAAAGGATTTTGGAAATCATTTTCGAAAAGAAAAACCATTTTCGAAACTATTTTCGAAAATGATTTTCGAAAACATTTTCGAAAATGGTTTTCGAAACTATTTTCGAAAACCAATTTTGAAATCAATTTCTAAAACCATTTTTGAAATAAGTTTTTGAAATAAAAAAAAAATCGATGAAGAAGAAGGAGAGAGAAAAAAGAAATGAAGAAGGAGGTGGTGTTTTCCAGTTCGACGGCGATGATTTGGGGGCTTCGATTTGGCGGCGGGAGTGGGGCAAGCAGGGGCGGTGGTGGGTCACCATTGGGAATCCGACGGGGGTGGTGGGGGTGGGGAGAGGGAACTTGACGGGGGTGGTGGGGGTGGGGAGAGGGAACTCGACAGGGGTGGTGGGGGAAGGGTGGGGGGCTGCTTGGGTGGGGGAGGGGTGGTTGGATGGTTAAGGTAAGTGTGAGGTATTAGGAGGTTAGGATTAGGGTTCAAGAGTTCGGGTTAGATGATTAATTAGGATTGAAGGGTTAATTAGGGTTAATGACTAACGGAAACTTAACACCGTTAGTCATTAAGGGCATTTCGTGAATTTTATTAAAACCTTAGGGGGGTACCTGGTGCATTTTTTAAAAACTAGGGGTACCCCATGAATTTTTTAAAACCACAGGGGTACCTGGTGAAAAAACCGTTTCAAAAATCCTTCGAGTTAGTGAACCGGGGTACACGCCTGAGTGTTATTTCAGAGATTTCATAAAATCAAACTAAGAATGGCTCTTTTGGTAACCGAGTAGACTTAGGGTTCTTGTGTATTGATTTATAGACTGTCGAAGTTCCTTCTGATGCCATTTTTCTAAAGATTTAGCAACTCTTTAAAATCTCTATGTTCGATGACCCCCGGTACACGCCTGTGAGGCATTTTTCTTGATTACTTAAAACTATCCTAAAACGGCAACACGAAACCTTTGGAAGACATTGGCTTTCACTATTTGGGGTCGTTTTGGTCAAATGTGCTTTACAGTGCATTTTATGAGAAATCAAACATATTTTCAAAACTCCTCCGAGTTAGTGAACCAGGGTACACGCCTGAGTGTTATTTCAGAGATTTCATAAAATCAAACTAAGGATACCTCTTCTGGTCACCGAGTAGACTTAGGGTTCCTGTGTATTGATTTCTAGACGGTCGAAGTTCCTTCTAAAGATTTCAGCAATTGTTTAAAATCTCTATGTTCGATGACCCCCGGTACACGCCTGTGAGGCATTTTTCGTGATTACTTAAAACTATCTAAAAAGGCAACACGAAACCTTTGGAAGACTTATGTTTCACTATTTGGGCCCTTTTGGTCAAATGTGCTTTACAGTGCCATTTTATGAGAAATCAAACATATTTTCAAAAATCTTCCGAGTTAGTGAACCGGGGTACACGCCTGAGTGTTATTTCAGAGATTTCATAAAATCAAACTAAGAATGGCTTTTCTGGTAACCGAGTAGACTTAGGGTTCCTGTGTATTGATTTCTAGACGGTCGAAGTTCCTTCTGATGCCATTTTCTAAAGATTTCAGCAATTCTATAAAATCTCATGTTCGATGACCCCCGGTACACGCCTGTGAGGCATTTTTCGTGATTACTTAAAACTATCCTAAAAAGGCAACACGAAACCTTTGGAAGACTTATGCTTTCACTATTTGGGGCCCTTTTGGTCAAATGTGCTTTCACAGTGCCATTTTATGAGAAATCAAACATATTTTCAAAAATCCTCCGAGTTAGTGAACCGGGGTACACGCCTCAGTGTTATTTCAGAGATTTCATAACATCAAACTAAGAAGGGCTCTTTTGGTAACCGAGTACACTTAGGGTTCTTGTATTGATTTATAGACTGTCGAAGTTCCTTCTGATGCCCTTTTTCTAAAGATTTCAACAATTCTTTAAAATCTCTATGTTCGATGACCCCGGTACACGCCTGTGAGGCATTTTTCTTGATTACTTAAAACTATCCTAAAAAGGCAACACGAAACCTTTGGAAGACATTGGCTTTCACTATTTGGGGTCCTTTTGGTCAAATGTGCTTTACAGTGCATTTTATGAGAAATCAAACATATTTTCAAAAATCTTCCGAGTTAGTGAACCGGGGTACACGCCTGAGTGTTATTTCAGAGATTTCATAAAATCAAACTAAGGATACCTCTTCTGGTAACCGAGTAGACTTAGGGTTCCTGTGTATTCATTTCTAGACGGTCGAAGTTCCTTATGATGCCATTTTTCTAAAGATTTCAGCAATTTTTAAAATCTCTATGTTCGATGACCCCCGGTACACGCCTGTGAGGCATTTTTCGTGATTAATTAAAACTATCCTAAAAAGGCAACACGAAACCTTTGGAAGACTTATGCTTTCACTATTTGGGCCCTTTTGGTCAAATGTGCTTTACAGTGCCATTTTATGAGAAATCAAACATATTTTCAAAAATCTCCGAGTTAGTGAACCGGGGTACACGCCTGAGTGTTATTTCAGAGATTTCATAAATCAATCTAAGAATGGCTCTTCTGGTAACCGAGTAGACTTAGGGTTCCTGTGTATTGATTTGAGACGGTCGAAGTTTTTCTGATGCCATTTTTCTAAAGATTTCAGCGATTGTTTAAAATCTCTATGTTCGATGACCCCCGGTACACGCCTGTGAGGCATTTTTCGTGATTACTTAAAACTATCCTAAAAAGGCAACACGAAACCTTTGGAAGACATTGGCTTTCACTATTTGGGGTCTTTTGGTCAAATGTGCTTTACAGTGCCATTTTTGTGAGAAATCAAACATATTTTCAAAAATCCTCCGAGTTAGTGAACCGGGGTACATGCTGAGTGTTATTTCAGAGATTTCATAAAATCAAACTAAGGATACCTCTTCTGGTACCGAGTAGACTTAGGGTTCCTGTGTATTGATTTCTAGACGGTCGAAGTTCCTTCTGATGCCATTTTTCTAAAGATTTCAGCAATTTTTTAAAATCTCTATGTTCGATGACCCCCGGTACACGCCTGTGAGGCATTTTTCGTGATTACTTAAAACTATCCTAAAAAGGCAACACGAAACCTTTGGAAGACATTGGCTTTCACTATTTGGGGCCTTTTGGTCAAAAGTGCTTTACAGTGCCATTTTATGAGAAATCAAACATATTTAAAAATCCTCCGAGTTAGTGAACCGGGGTAAACGCCTGAGTGTTATTTCACAGATTTCATAAAATCAAACTAAGGATCTCTTCTGGTCACCGAGTAGACTTAGGGTTCCTGTGTATTGATTTTAGACGGTCGAAGTTCTTCTGATGCCATTTTTCTAAAGATTTCAACAATTCTTTAAATTTCTATATTCGGTGACCCCCGGCACACGCCTGTGAGGCATTTTTCATTGTTACTTAAAACTATCCTAAAAAGGCATCACGAAACCTTTGGAAGACTTTGGCTTTCACTAGTTGGG
Source organism: Beta vulgaris subsp. vulgaris (assembly GCF_026745355.1). Taxonomy (NCBI): domain Eukaryota; kingdom Viridiplantae; phylum Streptophyta; class Magnoliopsida; order Caryophyllales; family Amaranthaceae; genus Beta; species Beta vulgaris. The sequence continues at coordinate 35,185 of NW_026611042.1, read as the reverse complement.
GCCCTTTTGGTCAAATGTGCTTTATATGTCCATTTTATGAGAAATCAAACATATTTTCAAAAATCCTCGAGTTATGAACCGGGTACACGCCTGAGTGTTATTTCAGAGATTTCATAAAATCAAACTAAGGATACCTCTTCTGGTCACTGAGTAGACTTAGGGTTCCTGTGTATTGATTTCTAGACGGTCGAAGTTCCTTTTGATGCCATTTTTCTAAAGATTTCAGCAATTGTTTAAAATCTCTATGTTCGATGATCCCCGGTACACGCCTGTGAGGCATTTTTCGTGATTACTTAAAACTATCCTAAAAAGGCAAACGAAACCTTTGGAAGACTTGGCTTTCACTATTTGGGGCCTTTTGGTCAAATGTGCTTTACAGTGCCATTTTGTGAGAAATCAAACATATTTTCAAAAATCCTCCGAGTTAGTGAACCGGGGTACATCTGAGTGTTATTTCAGAGATTTCATAAAATCAAACTAAGGATACCTCTTCTGGTAACCGAGTAGACTTAGGGTTCCTGTGTATTGATTTATAGACGGTCGAAGTTCCTTCTGATGCCATTTTTCTAAAGATTTCAGCAATTCTTTAAAATCTCCATGTTCGATGACCCCCGGTACACGCCTGTGAGGCATTTTTCGTGATTACTTAAAACTATCCTAAAAAGGCATCACAAAACCTTTGGAAGACTTTGCTTTCACTATTTGGGGCCCTTTTGGTCAAATGTGCTTTATAGTGCCATTTTAAGAGAAATCAAACATATTTTAAAAAATCCTTCGAGTTAGTGAACCGGGTACACGCCTGAGTGTTATTTCAGAGATTTCATAAAATCAAACTAAGGATGCCTTCTGGTCACCGAGTAGACTTAGGGTTCCTGTGTATTGATTTCTAGACGGTCGAAGTTCCTTCTGATGCCATTTTTCTAAAGATTTCAGCAATTTTTAAAATCTCTATGTTCGATGACCCCCGGTACACGCCTGTGAGGCATTTTTCGTGATTACTTAAACAATCCTAAAAAGGCAACACGAAACCTTTGGAAGACTTTGGCTTTCACTATTTGGGGACCTTTTGGTCAAATGTGCTTTACAGTGCCATTTTGTGAGAAATCAAACATATTTTCAAAAATCCTCCGAGTTAGTGAACCGGGGTACAGCTGAGTGTTATTTCACAGATTTCATAAAATCAAACTAAGGATACTCTTCTGGTAACCGAGTAGACTTAGGGTTCCTGTGTATTGATTTTTAGACGGTCGAAGTTCCTTCTGATGCCATTTTTCTAAAGATTTCAGCAATTCTTTAAAATCTCATGTTCGATGACCCCCGGTACACGCCTGTGAGGCATTTTTCGTTGTTACTTAAAACTATCCTAAAAAGGCAACACGAAACCTTTGGAAGACTTGGTTTCACTATTTGGGGCCTTTTGGTCAAATTGCTTTACAGTGCCATTTTATGAGAAATCAAACATATTTGCAAAAATCCTCGAGTTAGTGAACCGGGGTACACGCTGAGTGTTATTTCAGAGATTTCATAAAATCAAACTAAGGATACTCTTCTGGTCACCGAGTAGACTTAGGGTTCCTGTGTATTGATTTCTAGACGGTCGAAGTTCCTTCTGATGCCATTTTTCTAAAGATTTCAACAATTTTTAAAATCTCTATGTTCGATGACCCCCGGTACACGCCTGTGAGGCATTTTTCATGATTACTTAAAACTATCCTAAAAAGGCAACACGAAACCTTTGGAAGACTTTGGCTTTCACTATTTGGGGCCCTTTTGGTCAAAGTGCTTTACAGTGCCATTTTATGAGAAATCAAACATATTTTCAAAATCCTCCGAGTTAGTGAACCGGGTACACGCCTGAGTGTTATTTCAGAGATTTCATAAAATCAATCTAAGAATGGCTCTTCTGGTACCCGAGTAGACTTAGGGTTCCTGTGTATTGATTTCTAGACGGTCGAAGTTCTTCTGATGCCATTTTTCTAAAGATTTCAGCAATTCTTTAAAATCTCTATGTTCGATGACCCCGGTACACGCCTGTGAGGCATTTTTCGTGATTACTTAAAACTATCCTAAAAAGGCAACACGAAACCTTTGGAAGACTTGGCTTTCACTATTTGGGGCCTTTTGGTCAAATGTGCTTTACAGTGCCATTTTATGAGAAATCAAACATATTTTCAAAAATCCTCCGAGTTAGTGAACCGGGGTACACGCCTGAGTGTTATTTCAGAGATTTCATAAAATCAAACTAAGAATGGCTCTTCTGGTAACCGAGTAGACTTAGGGTTCCTGTGTATTGATTTCTAGACGGTCGAAGTTCCTTCTGATGCCATTTTTCTAAAGATTTCACAATTCTTTAAAATCTCTATGTTCGATGACCCCGGTACACGTCTGTGAAGCATTTTTCGTGATTATTAAAACTATCCTAAAAAGGCAACACGAAACCTTTGGAAGACTTTGCTTTCACTATTTGGGGCCCTTTTGGTCAAATGTGCTTTACATGCCATTTATGAGAAATCAAACATATTTTCAAAAATCCTCCGAGTTAGTGAACCGGGGTACACGCTTGAGTGTTATTTCAGAGATTTCATAAAATCAAACTAAGGATACCTCTTCTGGTAACCGAGTAGACTTAGGGTTCCTGTGTATTGATTTCTAGACGGTCGAAGTTCCTTCTGATGCCATTTTTTAAAGATTTCAACAATTCTTTAAAATTCTATTTCGTGACCCCGGTACACGCCTGTGAGGCATTTTTCGTGATTACTTAAAACTATCCTAAAAAGGCATCACGAAACCTTTGGAAGACTTTGGTTTCACTATTTGGGGCCCTTTTGGTCAAATGTGCTTTACAGTGCCATTTTATGAGAAATCAAACATATTTTCAAAACTCCTTCTAGTTAGTGAACCGGGGTACACGCCTGAGTGTTATTTCAGAGATTTCATAAAATCAAACTAAGGAATCCTCTTCTGGTCAACGAGTAGACTTACGGTTCCTGTATTGATTTCTAGACGGTCGAAGTTCCTTCTGATGCCATTTTTCTAAAGATTTCAACAATTTTTAAAATCTCTATGTTCGATGACCCCCGGTACACGCCTGTGAGGCATTTTTCGTGATTACTTAAAACTATCCTAAAAAGGCAACACGAAACCTTTGGAAGACTTTGGCTTTCACTATTTGGGGCCTTTTGGTCAAATGTGCTTTACAGTGCCATTTTGTGAGAAATCAAACATTTTCAAAAATCCTCCGAGTTAGTGAACCGGGGTACAGCTGAGTGTTATTTCAGAGATTTCATAAAATCAAACTAAGATCCTCTTCGGTCACCGAGTAGACTTAGGGTTCCTGTGTATTGATTTTAGACGGTCGAAGTTCCTTCTGATGCCATTTTTCTAAAGATTTCACAATTCTTTAAAATTCTATATTCGGTGACCCCCGGTACACGCCTGTGAGGCATTTTTCGTTGTTACTTAAAACTATCCTAAAAAGGCAACACGAAACCTTTGGAAGACTTTGGCTTTCACTATTTGGGGCCCTTTTGGTCAAATGTGCTTACAGTGCCATTTTATGAGAAATCAAAAATATTGCCAAAAATCCTCCGAGTTAGTAACCGGGGTACACGCCTGAGTGTTATTTCAGAGATTTCATAAAATCAAACTAAGGAATCCTCTTCTGGTCCGAGTAGCCTTAGAGTTCCTGTGTATTGATTTCTAGACGGTCGAAGTTCTTTCTGATGCCATTTTTCTAAAGATTTCTGGAATTCTTTAAAATCTCTATGTTCTATGACCCCCGGTACACACCTTTGAGGCTTTTTTCGTGATTACTTAAAACTATCCTAAAAAGGCAACACGAAACCTTTGGAAGACTTGGCTTTCACTATTTGGGGCCTTTTGGTCAAATGTGCTTTACAGTGCCATTTTATGAGAAATCAAACATATTTTCAAAATATTCCGAGTTAGTGAACCGGGGTACACGCCTGAGTGTTATTTCAGGAGATTTCATAAAATCAAACTAAGATGGCTCTTCTGGACGAGTAGACTTAGGGTTCCTGTGTATTGATTTCGAGACGGTCGAAGTTTTCTGATGCCATTTTTCTAAAGATTTCAGCAATTGTTTAAAATCTCAATGTTCGATGACCCCAGGTACACGCCTGTGAGGCATTTTTCGTGATTACTTAAACTATCTTAAAAGGCAACACGGAACCTTTGGAAGACATTGGCTTCACTATTTGGGGTCCTTTTGGTCAAATGTGCTTTACAGTGCAATTTTGTGAGAAATCATACATATTTTCAAAAATCCTTCGAGTTAGTGAACCGGGGTACATGTCTGAGTGTTATTTCAAAGATTTCATAAAATCAAACTAAGGATACCTCTTCTGGTCACCGAGTAGACTTAGGGTTCCTGTGTATTGATTCCTAGACGGTCGAAGTTCTTTCTGATGCCATTTTTCTAAAGATTTCAGCAATTGTTTAAAATCTCTATGTTCGATGACCCCCGGTACACGCCTGTGAGACATTTTTCGTGATTACTTAAAACTATCCTAAAAAGGCAACACGAAACCTTTGGAAGACTTTGCCTTTCACTATTTGGGGTCCTTTTGGTCAAATGTGCTTTACAGTGTCATTTTATGAGAAATCAAACATATTTTCAAAACTCCTCCGAGTTAGTGAACCAGGGTACACGCCTGAGTGTTATTTCAGAGATTTCATAATATCAAACTAAGAATGGCTCTTCTGATAACCGAGTAGACCTAGTGTTCCTGTGTATTGATTTCTAGACGGTCGAAGTTCCTTCTGAAGCCATTTTTCTAAAGATTTCAGCAATTCTTTAAAATCTCCATGTTCGATGACCCCCGGTACACGCCTGTGAGGCATTTTTCGTGATTACTTAAAACAATCCTAAAAAGGCAACACGAAACCTTTGGAAGAGTTATGCTTTCACTATTTGGGGCCCTTTTGGTGAAATGTGCTTTACAGTGCCATTTTATGAGAAATCAAACATATTTTCAAAAATCCTCCGAGTTAGTGAACCGGGGTACACGCCTATGTTTTATTTCAGAGATTTCATAAAATCAAACTAAGAATGGCTCTTCTGGTAACCGAGTAGACTTAGGGTTCCTGTGTATTGATTTGTAGACGGTCGATGTTCCTTCTGATGCCATTTTTCTAAAGATTTCAACAATTCTTTAAAACTTCTATATTCGGTGACCCCGGTACACGCCTGTGAGGCATTTTTCGTTGTTACTTAATACTATCCTAAAAAGGCAACACGAAACCTTTGGAAGACTTATGCTTTCACTATTTGGGGCCCTTTTGGTTATTTCAGAGATTTCATAAAATCAAACTAAGGATACCTCTTCTGGTCACCGAGTAGACTTAGGGTTCCTGTGTATTGATTTCTAGACGATCGAAGTTTATTCTGATGCCATTTTTCTAAAGATTTCAGCAATTCTTTAACATCTCCATGTTCGATGACCCCTGGTACACGCCTGTGAGGCATTTTTCATGATTACTTAAAACTATCCTAAAAAGGCAACACAAAACCTTTGGAAGACATTGGTTTTCACTATTTGGGGTCCTTTTGGTCAAATGTGCTTTACAGTGCCATTTTATGAGAAATCAAACATATTTTCAAAAATCCTTCGAGTTTGTGAACCGGGGTACACGCCTGAGTGTTATTTCAGAGATTTCATAAAATCTAACTAACGATACCTCTTCTGGTCACCGAGTAGACTTAGGGTTCTTGTGTATTGATTTCTAGACGGTCGAAGTTCATTCTGATGCCATTTTTCTAAAGATTTCAGCAATTGTTTAAAATCTCTATGTTCGATGACCCGCGGTACACGCCTGTGAGGCATTTTTCGTGATTACTTAAAACTATGCTAAAAAGGCAACACGAAACCTTTGGAAGACTTATGCTTTAACTATTTAGGGCCCTTTTGGTCAAATGTGCTTTACAGTGCCATTTTATGAGAAATCAAACATATTTTCAAAAATCTTCCGAGTTAGTGAACCGGGGTACACGCCTGAGTGTTATTTCAGAGATTTCATAAAATCAAACTAAGAATGGCTCTTCTGGTAACCGAGTAGACTTAAGGTTCCTGTGTATTGATTTCTAGACGGTCGAAGTTCCTTCTGATGCCATTTTTCTAAAGATTTCAGCAATTCTTTAAAATCTCCATGTTCGATGACCCCCGGTACACGCCTGTGAGGCATTTTTCGTGATTACTTAAAACTATCCTAAAAAGGCAACACGAAACCTTTGGAAGACTTATGCTTTCACTATTTGGGCCCTTTTGGTCAAATGTGCTATACAATGCCATTTTATGAGAAATCAAACATATTTTAAAAATCCTCCTAGTTCGTGAACCGGGGTACACGCCAGTGTTATTTCAGAGATTTCATAAAATCAAACTAAGAATGGCTCTTTGGTAACCGAGTAACTTAGGGTTCTGGTATTGATTATAGACTGTCGAAGTTCCTTCTGATGCCCTTTTTCTAAAGATTTCAGCAATTCTTTAAAATCTCTATGTTCGATGACCCCCGGTACACGCCTGTGAGGCATTTTTCTTGATTACTTAAAACTATCCTAAAAAGTCAACATGAAACCTTTGGAAGACTTTGCCTTTCACTATTTGGGGTCCTTTTGGTCAAATGTGCTTTACATGTCTTTATGAGAAATCAAACATATTTTTAAAAATCCTCCGAGTTAGTGAACCAGGGTACACACATGAGTGTTATTTCAGAGATTTCATAAAATCAAACTAAGGATACCTCTTCTGGTCACCGAGTAGACTTAGGGTTCCTGTGTATTGATTTCTAGACGGTCGAAGTTCCTTCTGATGCCATTTTTCTAAAGATTTCAGCAATTGTTTAAAATCTCTATGTTCGATGACCCCCGGTACACGCCTGTGAGGCATTTTTCTGATTACTTAAAACTATCCTAAAAAGGCAACACGAAACCTTTGGAAGACTTGGCTTTCACTATTTGGGGTCCTTTTGGTCAAATGTGCTTTACAGTGCCATTTTTGAGAAATCAAACATATTTTCAAAAATCCTCCGAGTTAGTGAACCGGGGTACAGTGTGTGTTATTTCAGAGATTTCATAAAATCAAACTAAGATACTCTTCTGGTCACCGAGTAGACTTAGGGTTCCTGTGTATTGATTTCTAGACGGTCGAAGTTCCCTTTTCTAAAGATTTCAACAAAATTTTAAAATCTCTATGTTCGATGACCCCCGGTACACGCCTGTGAGGCATTTTTCGTGATTACTTAAAACTATGCTAAAAAGGCAACACGAAACCTTTGGAAGACTTATGCTTTCACTATTTAGGGCCCTTTTGGTCAAATGTGCTTTACAGTGCCATTTTATGAGAAATCAAACATATTTTCAAAAATCTTCCGAGTTAGTGAACCGGGGTACACGCCTGAGTGTTATTTCAGAGATTTCATAAAATCAAACTAAGAATGGCTCTTCTGATACCGAGTAGACTTAGGTTCCTGTGTATTGATTTCTAGACGGTCGAAGTTCTTCTGATGCCATTTTCTAAAGATTTCAGCAATTCTATAAAATCTCATGTTCGATGACCCCGGTACACGCCTGTGAGGCATTTTTCGTGATTACTTAAAACAATTCCTAAAAAGGCATCACGAAACCTTTGGAAGACTTATGCTTTCACTATTTGGGGCCCTTTTGGTCAAATGTGCTTTACAGTGCCATTTTATGAGAAATCAAACATATTTTCAAAAATCTTCCGAGTTAGTGAACCGGGGTACATGTCTGAGTGTTATTTCAGAGATTTCATAAAATCAAACTAAGGATACCTCTTCTGGTGACCGAGTAGACTTAGGGTTCCTGTGTATTGATTTCTAGACGGTCGAAGTTCCTTCTGATGCCATTTTTCTAAAGATTTCAGCAATTGTTTAAAATCTCTATATTCGATGACCCCCGGTACACGCCTGTGAGGCATTTTTCGTGATTACTTAAAACTATCCTAAAAGGCAACACGAAACCTTTGGAAGACTTTGGCTTTCACTATTTGGGGTCCTTTTGGTCAAATGTGCTTTACAGTGCCATTTTTGAGAAATCAAACATATTTTCAAAAATCCTCCGAGTTAGTGAACCGGGGTACATGTCTGAGTGTTATTTCAGAGATTTCATAAAAAATCAAACTAAGGATACCTCTTCTGGTCACCAAGTAGACTTAGGGTTCCTGTGTATTGATTTATAGATGGTCGAAGTTCTTTCTGATGCCATTTTTCTAAAGATTTAAACAATTCTTTAAAATTTCTATATTCGTGACCCCCGGCACACGCCTGTGAGGCATTTCTCATTGTTACTTAAAACTATCCTAAAAAGGCAACACGAAACCTTTGGAAGACTTATGCTTTCACTATTTGGGGCCCTTTTGGTGAAATGTGCTTTACAGTGCCATTTTATGAGAAATCAAACATATTTTCAAAACTCCTTCGAGTTAGTGAACCACGGTACACGCCTGAGTGTTATTTCAGAGATTTCATAAAATCAAACTAAGGATACCTCTTCTGGTCACCGAGTAGACTTAGGGTTCCTGTGTATTGATTTCTAGACGGTCGAAGTTCCTTCTGATGCCATTTTTCTAAAGATTTCAATTGTTTAAAATCTCTATGTTCGATGACCCCCGGTACACGCTTGTGAGGCATTTTTCGTGATTACTTAAAACAATCCTAAAAAGGCAACACGAAACCTTTGGAATACATTGGCTTTCACTATTTGGGTCCTTTTGGTCAAATGTGCTTTACAGTGCCATTTTGTGAGAAATCAAACATATTTTCAAAAATCCTCCGAGTTGGTGAACCGGGGTACATGTCTGAGTGTTATTTCAGAGATTTCATAAAATCAAACTAAGGATACCTCTTCTGGTAACCGAGTAGACTTAGGGTTCCTGTGTATTGATTTATAGACGGTCGAAGTTCCTTCTGATGCCATTTTTCTAAAGATTTCAGCAGTTCTTTAAAATCTCCATGTTCGGTGACCCCCGGTACACGCCTGTGAGGCATTTTTCGTTGTTACTTAAAACTATCCTAAAAAGGCAACACGAAACCTTTGGAAGACATTGGGTTTCACTATTTGGGGTCCTTTTGGTCAAATTTGCTTCACAGTGCCATTTTATGAGAAATTAAACATATTTTCAAGACCCTACGAGTTAGTCAACCGGGGTACACGCTTGAGTGTTATTTCAGAGATTTCATAAAATCAAACTAAGGATACCTCTTCTGGTCACCGAGTAGACTTAGGGTTCCTGTGTATTGATTTCTAGACGGTCGAAGTTCCTTCTGATGCCATTTTTCTAAAGATTTCAGCAATTGTTTAAAATCTCTATGTTCGATGACCCCCGGTACACGCCTGTGAGGCATTTTTCATGATTACTTAAAACTATCCTTAAAAGGCAACACGAAACCTTTGGAAGATTTGCCTTTCACTATTTGGGGTCCTTTGGGTCAAAGATGCTTTACAGTGTCATTTTATGAGAAATCAAACATATTTTCAAAACTCCTCCGAGTTAGTGAACCAGGGTACACGCCTGAGTGTTATTTCAGAGATTTCATAAAATCAAACTAAGAATGGCTCTTCTGGTAACCGAGAAGACTTAGTGTTCCTGTGTATTGATTTCTAGACGGTCGAAGTTCCTTCTGATGCCATTTTTCTAAAGATTTCAGCAATTCTTTAAAATCTCCATGTTCGATGACCCCCGGTACACGCCTGTGAGGCATTTTTCGTGATTACTTAAAACTATCCTAAAAAGGCAACACGAAACCTTTGGAAGACTTATGCTTTCACTATTTGGGGCCCTTTTGGTGAAATGTGCTTTACAGTGCCATTTTATGAGAAATCAAACATATTTTCAAAAATCCTCCGAGTTAGTGAACCGGGGTACACGCCTATGTTTTATTTCAAAGATTTCATAAAATCAAACTAAGAATGGCTCTTCTGGTAACCGAGTAGACTTAGGGTTCCTGTGTATCTATTTCTAGACGGTCGAAGTTCATTCTGATGCCATTTTTCTAAAGATTTCAGCAATTCTTTAACATCTCCATGTTCGATGACCCCTGGTACACGCCTGTGAGGCATTTTTTATGATTACTTAAAACTATCCTAAAAAGGCAACACGAAACCTTTGGAAGACATTGGCTTTCACTATTTGGGGTCCTTTTGGTCAAATGTGCTTTGCAGTGCCATTTTATGAGAAATCAAACATATTTTCAAAAATCCTCCGAGTTTGTGAACCGGGGTACACGCCTGAGTGTTATTTCAGAGATTTCATAAAATCTAACTAACGATACCTCTTCTGGTCACCGAGTAGACTTAGGGTTCTTGTGTATTGATTTCTAGACGGTCGAAGTTCCTTCTGAAGTCATTTTTCTAAAGATTTCAACAATTTTTTAACATCTCTATGTTCGGTGACTCCCGGTACACGTCTGTGAGGCATATTTCGTTATTACTTAAAACTATCCTAAAAAGGCAACACGAAACCTTTGGATGACTTATGCTTTCACTATTTAGGGCCCTTTTGGTCAAATGTGCTTTACTGTACCATTTTATGAGAAATCAAACATATTTTCAAAAATCTTCCGAGTTAGTGAACCGGGGTACACGCCTGAGTGTTATTTTAGAGATTTCATAAAATCAAACTAAGAATGGCTCTTCTGGTAACCGAGTAGACTTAGGGTTCCTGTGTATTGATTTCGAGACGGTCGAAGTTCTTCTGATGCCATTTTTCTAAAGATTTCAGCAATTGTTTAAAATCTCTATGTTCGATGACCCCCGGTACACGCCTGTGAGGCATTTTTCGTGATTACTTAAAACTATCCTAAAAAGGCAACACGAAACCTTTGGAAGACATTGGCTTTCACTATTTGGGGTCGTTTTGGTCAAATGTGCTTTCAGTGCCATTTTGTGAGAAATCAAACATATTTTCAAAAATCCTCCGAGTTAGTGAACCGGGGTACACGCCTATGTTTTATTTCAAAGATTTCATAAAATCAAACTAAGAATGGCTCTTCTGGTAACCGAGTAGACTTAGGGTTCCTGTGTATCTATTTCTAGACGGTCGAAGTTCATTCTGATGCCATTTTTCTAAAGATTTCAGCAATTCTTTAACATCTCCATGTTCGATGACCCCTGGTACACGCCTGTGAGGCATTTTTAATGATTACTTAAAACTATCCTAAGGCAACACGAAACCTTTGAAAGACATTGGCTTTCATTATTTGGGGTCCTTTTGGTCAAATGTGCTTTCAGTGCCATTTATGAGAAATCAAACATATTTTGAAAAATCCTCCGAGTTGTGAACCGGGGTACACGCCTGAGTGTTATTTCAGAGATTTCATAAAATCTAAACTAACGATACTCTTCTGGTCACCGAGTAGACTTAGGGTTCTTGTGTATTGATTTCTAGACGGTCGAAGTTCCTTCTGATGCCATTTTTCTAAAGATTTCAGCAATTGTTTAACATCTCTATGTTCGATGACCCGCGGTACACGTCTGTGAGGCATTTTTCGTGATTACTTAAAACTATGCTAAAAAGGCAACACGAAACCTTTGGAAGACTTATGCTTTCACTATTTAGGGCCCTTTTGGTCAAATGTGCTTTACTGTGCCATTTTATGAGAAATCAAACATATTTTCAAAAATCTTCCGAGTTAGTGAACCGGGGTACACGCCTGAGTGTTATTTCAGAGATTTTATAAAATCAAACTAAGAATGGCTCTTCTGGTAACCGAGTAGACTTAGGGTTCCTGTGTATTGATTTCGAGACGGTCGAAGTTCTTCTGATGCCATTTTTCTAAAGATTTCAGCAATTGTTTAAAATCTCTATGTTCGATGACCCCGGTACACGCCTGTGAGGCATTTTTCGTGATTACTTAAAACTATCCTAAAAAGGCAACACGAAACCTTTGGAAGACATTGGCTTTCACTATTTGGGGTCGTTTTGGTCAAATGTGCTTTTCAGTGCCATTTTGTGAGAAATCAAACATATTTTCAAAAATCCTCCGAGTTAGTGAACCGGGGTACACGCCTATGTTTTATTTCAAAGATTTCATAAAATCAAACTAAGAATGGCTCTTCTGGTAACCGAGTAGACTTAGGGTTCCTGTGTATCTATTTCTAGACGGTCGAAGTTCATTCTGATGCCATTTTTCTAAAGATTTCAGCAATTCTTTAACATCTCCATGTTCGATGACCCAGGTACACGCCTGTGAGGCATTTTTCATGATTACTTAAAACTATCCTAAAAAGGCAACACGAAACCTTTGGAAGACATTGGCTTTCACTATTTGGGGTCCTTTTGGTCAAATGTGCTTTACAGTGTCATTTTATGAGAAATCAAACATATTTTCAAAACTCCTTCGAGTTAGTGAACCAGGGTACATGCCTGAGTGTTATTTCAGAGATTTCATAAAATCAAACTAAGGATACCTCTTCTGGTCACCGAGTAGACTTAGGGTTCCTGTGTATTGATTTCTAGACGTTCGAAGTTCCTTCTGATGCCATTTTTCTAAAGATTTCAGCAATTGTTTAGAATCTCTATGTTCGATGACCCCGGTACACGCCTGTGAAGCATTTTTCGTGATTACTTAAAACTATCCTAAAAAGGCAACAAGAAACCTTTGGAAGACTTTGGCTTTCACTATTTGGGGACCTTTTGGTCAAATGTGCTTTACAGTGTCATTTTGGGAGAAATCAAACATATTTTAAAAAATCCTCCGAGTTAGTGAACCGGGGTACATGTCTGAGTGTTATTTCAGAGATTTCATAAAATCAAACTAAGGATACCTCTTCTGCACTACAAGAAAAGGCCCAGTCACCGACGGCTACCCCGCGACGGCTCAAAAAACCGTCGTTGTTTTCAAAATTAGCGTCCGTTTTAAACCGTCGTCCTCACCGACGGCTTGTAACGCTTACAGCGACGGCTTTAACGGACGCTATATGCCAACGACCGTTTCAGACCGTCGTTGATGTTGTGAGCTTATATTTTAGAATTTGTTGTATTAGGCGTCGGCTTCAAGCGGTCGGTATTAATAGAAAAAGCCGTCGGTGATATTTGCAGTTTATAATTCAGAATTTTAATATGTTGCGTCGGCTTTAAGCCGTCGGTGATAATACCAAGGCCGTCGTTGAATATAACGACTTAATACCCACTACTCCCACTCAAACTCTATTCTAATACTTCATCAGTTTATCAACACAAAACAAAACACAACAGTGCCGTCGCCCTCGTCTTCTTCACAGCGAATTCATTTTCACCTGCGACCGGCGACCGGCGACCGGCGACACGCGAAACGCTTCTCCTTGCCGGTAATTTCTGAAAATCTGTGTTTATTTTTTATTTTTTAATTTTTGTTACAAATCAAACCCTATTCTCAAGTTTTGGGAATGTAGGTAGCCATTCAATCAACTGCCGGCGCCGCGAACTCACTACTTCCGCCGCCGCTGTCACCGCGCAACCCATTCATTCCGCCGCCGCCTCTGTTGTTGCGCAATTCGCTCCTTCCGCCGCCGCCTCTGTTGTTGCGCAATTCTGTCTGTTTCTCCAAAATACTTGTGAGGTACCTAAACTGTTTTCTTTTCTTTTTCTTCCAAAATTAGGGTTTTGTTCTGTAATAATATGAATTTTGTTGCGAATTTTTTGTTTTATTTAGCCTGTTGCTTCATTTTGGGTTTTCTTTTTTGGACTTTTGTTGATTAATTTAATTTCATTTTACAATTAAAAGGTAGTAGATTACTAATGCTTCCTTGTGATTGGTGAGAGCTGCACGAAATTAGATGATTTTAGAGGCTAAGAAATTATGTAGTGGAATCTCTACATTAGGAAGACTCTAAAACATTAGAAACAACAATGCTGTTTATCTTGAAGTTTACTTTAGATGATTCATTTTTTAAAAGTAGTTGCTCTCCTTTATCTAATGACTTACTAGCTGATAGATTCTGTCATAAGTGCCTTAGTTCGAGCAGCTTCTCGTACAAGTCGAATGGGTGTTCATTATTTGTTATCTATGTATAAATTCTGTCTGTTATTTGACTTGAAAATATATTGCTATTAATTCTTGTGAGGGAAAGTGTGGACCTCAAGAAATTAATAAAGTTGGAAAATCAATACACTATAACCAGATTCACAAAAAAACATAGAGTTCAATATCAATTATTTCACAAAACCCGAACCTAGCTGCGTCATGGTATGACCACTACCTTAGAAGCGATTTAGCAACGACCGGTACAATTTCAAACTCCGGCGTCGCCCCCAAGGTTAGCACAGTGATCACACTATCCTGTGTACCTGGATTCCGGGATTGGATATTGTCATAAAATAAACTTCAGGGAAAGAAGGTTGTTGAAGCAAAGATATAGCAACAGCTTTCACTCATCAATCAACAAAATGCCATAATTGAATTTGCAGCCTTTGAAATTATTTAACAAAGGTTGTTGGACCTCGCTTCTTTAATCTTAAGACGAGATTCATTAATGTCTATCCCTCCATGTGTCATAGTATGAACACTAGTTGTTAGACGTTACGCATGGTCTTATTGGTGATTGATAAGGTAATCTTTTGTCTGTTTGTGATGTTGTCTACTTCAATTATTTCTTTCTTCTGCTTCTCAAAGACATGTGTAATATGTACTTGGGTAACGACTTGCTACACTTGTTATACATTTAATTTGAGTGTTTAAATAAATATGTTTGCATCATCATGTTCCTAGAATTGTAGAGTTGGGCACCATGAAACGGAAGGAGCGTTGGTGGATGTATGATAGATATGACAATGGGCGTAACTTGATTAGTTAAATGTGTTAGATTGTAGTTTTGATTGAAATTACAAAATATAGGCAAGTTAGAACCAAATATAGGCCATTTAGCTCATTTTAGGCCCTATTGCTTGAAAATGAATGAACTTGAGTAGTTTTAACTTAGTTTGAATCATAAACACCTCAAACATCCTATATATACTTAGTTAAATGTGTTAGATTGTAGTTTTGATTGAAATTACAAAATATAGGCAAGTTAGAACCAAATATAGGCCATTTAGCTCATTTTAGGCCCTATTGCTTGAAATGAATGAACTTGAGTAGTTTTAAGATAGTTTGAATCATAAACACCTCAAACATCCTATATATACTTAGTTAAATGTGTTAGATTGTAGTTTTGATTGAAATTACAAAATATAGGCAAGTTAGAACCAAATATAGGCCATTTAGCTCATTTTAGGCCCTATTGCTTGAAAATGAATGAACTTGAGTAGTTTTAACTTAGTTTGAATCATAAACACCTCAAACATCATATATATACTTGATTAAATGTGTTAGGTTGTAGTTTTTAATGAAATAATAAATATAGGCAAGTTAGAACCAAATATAGGCTATATATACTTAGGTTGTTTTGCTCATTTTAGACCATATTGTTTGAATATGCGTGCATAAGAGTATATTATTTAACCAAATGCAGGAAACGTACAACAAGAAGCTGGATGATTGTAGCACTCAAGGGTCACAACCAAACCCTGATTTGTTGTATTGGGAGACAGTTGGTGAGGAAGACAGAGGAAAAGTGCAGGGGTTAGGTCAGGGAGATCATTTGTATTACAACTCTTCATCTGGGCGAGGAGGAGTTGGCTCTTCACAACCATATGAGCCATCGATTTTTTCTCAGCTAGAGGCGCAGGTGGAGGCCAAGGTCGCTGCACGGATGGTAGAAGTGGAGGCAAAGGTTGCAGCACGTCTGGAAGAGTCAAACCGGGCCCTCGTGCAGGAAATGATGCGGAACATGACTAATTTTGGTCACTTGTTCTCAGGTTGCAACACAGGACCCTCTCCACAACGCAGACCAGAGGATGACCCGGGGTTTGGTGGTGGCGGCACTAATGCTACACAGACACCAGCTACAGTGTAGTTTGTTTGGTTTTGACAACTAGCTAGATTACTAACTTAGAGTTTGTTCATAATTAGTCTAATTTTATATATGCACTTAGTGTCTATATTTATCGGCATATGTCTAGTTTTGTTTTTAGGTGTCTCGGTATATTTTTTTGGAACTCCACTTTTACTCGATTTCCTGACACCGGGATTTATTTTGCGTATTAAGGTAGTTTGTTGAATTATAGACATTTAGTGTCTAATTTTCCCGATATTGGGATGTATTTTCTGTACATAAATCTAATCTATTTCATTTTTAATTTGCATATTTCTTTAGTTTAAAATATATAATGCGATGGAGGTGACGCAGGAACATGTTTAATGTAGTATATGCCGATGTTGGCGTACAGTACAGGTTTGAGTATAATTTTGGAAAACATTATTAAATTATTTAATATAATTAATAAAATTACGACGGCTAAACTTGAACCAACGACGGCTTAGCAGTCGTTGAACAAGATAGCAATGACTGCCAAGGAAGTATAAGCAACGACGGCTTGAGGACGTTAGCGACGGTTCAGAGCCGTCGGTGAAATAACGACAGCTTCAAAACGTCGTCTACTCACCGACGGTCCAAAACCGTCGTTGAAACACCGACGGCTCCAAACCGTAGTTGCCAAATTCTTACCGACGGCTAACCAAGCAGTCGTAAAACACCGTCGCTGAACCATCAACGACGGCCAAACGGTCGCTATTTGCTAATTCAACGACCAAAACTGCAACGTCAGTTGGTCAGCGACCGTTGGCCGTCGGTATTTATTTTAGCGACGGCTTTTGGAGAATTAGCGACGGCTTTAAGCGGTCGTTGACTGGGCCTTTTCTTGTAGTGGTCACCTAGTAGACTTAAGGTTCCTGTGTATTGATTTCTAGACGGTCGAAGTTCCTTCTGATGCCATTTTTCTAAAGATTTCAACAATTCTTTAAAATTTCTATATTCGGTGACCCCCGGTACACGCCTGTGAGGCATTTTTCGTTATTACTTAAAACTATCCTAAAAAGGCATCACGAAAGCTTTGAAGACTTTTGCTTTCACTAGTTGGGGCCCTTTTGGTCAAATGTGCTTTACAGTGTCATTTTATGAGAAACCAAACATATTTTCAAAACTCCTTCGAGTTAGTGAACGAGGGTACACGCCTGAGTGTTATTTAAGAGATTTCATAAAATCAAACTAAGGATACCTCTTCTGGTCACCGAGTAGACTTAGGGTTCCTGTGTATTGATTTCTAGACGGTCGAAGTTCCTTCTGATGCCATTTTTCTAAAGATTTCAGCAATTGTTTAAAATCTCTATGTTCGATGACCCCCGGTACACGCCTGTGAGGCATTTTTCGTGATTACTTAAAACTATCCTAAAAAGGCAACACGAAACCTTTGGAAGACATTGGCTTTCACAATTTGGGGTCCTTTTGTCAAATGTGCTTTACAGTGCCATTTTGTGAGAAATCAAACATATTTTCAAAAATCCTCAGAGTTAGTGAACCGGGGTACATGTCTGAGTGTTATTTCAGAGATTTCATAAAATTAAACTAAGTATACCTCTTCTGGTCACCGAGTAGACTTAGGGTTCCTGTGTATTGATTTGTAGACGGTCGAAGTTCCTTCTGATGCCATTTTTCTAAAGATTTCAACAATTCTTTAAAATTTCTATATTCGGTGACCCCCGGTACACGCCTGTGAGGCATTTTTCGTTGTTACTTAATACTATCCTAAAAAGGCAACACGAAACCTTTGGAAGACTTATGCTTTCACTATTTGGGGCCCTTTTGGTCAATGTGCTTCACAGTGCCATTTTATGAGAAATCAAACATATTTTCAAAACTCCTCCGAGTTAGTCAACTGGGGGTACACGCCTGAGTGTTATTTAAGAGATTTCATAAAATCAAACTAAGGATACCTCTTCTGGTCACCGAGTAGACTAAGGGTTCATGTTTATTGATTTCTAGACGGTCGAAGTTCCTTCTGATGCCATTTTTCTAAAGATTTCAGCAATTGTTTAAAATCTCTATGTTCGATGACCCCCGGTACACGCCTGTGAGGCATTTTTCGTGATTACTTAAAACTATCCTAAAATGGCAACACGAAACCTTTGGAAGACTTTGCCTTTCACTATTTGGGGTCCTTTTGGTCAAATGTGCTTTACAGTGCCATTTTATGAGAAATCAAACATATTTTCAAAACTCCTCCGAGTTAGTGAACCAGGGTACACGCCTGAGTGTTATTTCAGAGATTTCATAAAATCAAACTAAGAATGGCTCTTCTGATAACCGAGTAGACTTAGTGTTCCTGTGTATTGATTTCTAGACGGTCGAAGTTCTTCTGATGCCATTTTTCTAAAGATTTCAGCAATTCTTTAAAATCTCATGTTCGATGCCCCCGGTACACGCCTGTGAGGCATTTTTCGTGATTACTTAAAACTATCCTAAAAAGGCAACACGAAACCTTTGGAAGACTTTGCTTTCACTATTTGGGGCCCTTTTGGTGAAATGTGCTTTACAGTTCCATTTTATGTGAAATCAAACATATTTTCAAAAATCCTCCGAGTTAGTGAACCGGGGTACACGCCTATGTTTTATTTCAGAGATTTCATAAAATCAAATAAGAATGGCTCTTCTGGTAACCAGTAGACTTAGGGTTCCTGTGTATTATTTCTAGACGGTCGAAGTTCTTCTGATGCCATTTTTCAAAGATTTCAGCAATTCTTTAAATCTCCATGTTCGATGACCCCGGTACACGCCTGTGAGGCATTTTTAATGATTACTTAAAACTATCCTAAGGCAACACGAAACCTTTGGAAGACATTGGCTTTCATTATTTGGGGTCCTTTTGGTCAAATGTGCTTTACAGTGCCATTTTTTGAGAAATCAAACATATTTTCAAAAATCCTCCGAGTTAATCAAACATATTTTCAAAAATCCTCCGAGTTAGTGAACCGGGTACACGCCTGAGTGTTATTTCAGAGATTTCATAAAATCAAACTAAGAATGGCTCTTCTGTAACCGAGTAGACTTAGGGTTCCTGTGTATTGATTTCTAGACGGTCGAAGTTCCTTCTGATGCCATTTTTCTAAAGATTTCAGCAATTCTTTAAAATCTTCATGTTCGATGACCCCCGGTAAAAGCCTGTGAGGCATTTTTCGTGTTACTTAAAACAATCCTAAAAAGGCAACACGAAACCTTTGGAAGACTTTGGCTTTCACTATTTGGGGCCCTTTTGGTAAATGTGCTTTACAGTGCCATTTTATGAGAAATCAAACATATTTTCAAAAATCTCCGAGTTAGTGAACCGGGGTACACGCCTATGTTTATTTCAGAGATTTCATAAAATCAAACTAAGAATGGCTCTTCTGGTAACCGAGTAGACTTAGGGTTCCTGTGTATTGATTTCTAGACGGTCGAAGTTTCTTCTGATGCCATTTTTCTAAAGATTTCAGCAATTCTTTAAAATCTCTATGTTCGATGACCCCGGTACACGCCTGTGAGGCATTTTTCGTGATTACTTAAAACTATCCTAAAAAGGCAACACGAAACCTTTGGAAGACTTGGCTTCCACTATTTGCGGCCTTTTGGTCAAATGTGCTTTACAGTGCCATTTTATGAGAAATCAAACATATTTTCAAAAATCCTCCGAGTTAGTGAACCGGGGTACACGCCTAAGTGTTATTTCAGAGATTTCATAAAATCAAATAAGAATGGCTCTTCTGGTAACCGAGTAGACTTAGGTTCCTGTGTATTGATTTCTAGACGGTCGAAGTTCCTTCTGATGCCATTTTTCTAAAGATTTCAGCAATTCTTTAAAATCTCATGTTCGATGACCCCGGTACACGCTGTGAGGCATTTTTCGTATTACTTAAAACTATCCTAAAAAGGAACACGAAACCTTTGGAAGACTTTGGCTTTCACTATTTGGGGCCCTTTTGGTCAAATGTGCTTTACAGTGCCATTTTATGAGAAATCAAACATATTTTCAAAAACCTCCGAGTTAGTGAACCGGGGTACACGCCTGAGTGTTAATTTCAGAGATTTCATAAAATCAAACTAAGAATGGCTCTTCTGGTAACCGAGTAGACTTAGGGTTCCTGTGTATTGATTTCTAGACGGTCGAAGTTCTTCTGATGCCATTTTTCTAAAGATTTCAGCAATTCTTTAAAACTCATGTTCGATGACCCCGGTACACGCCTGTGAGGCATTTTTCGTGATTACTTAAAACTATCCTAAAAAGGCAACACGAAACCTTTGGAAGACTTTGGCTTTCACTATTTGGGGCCTTTTGGTCAAATGTGCTTTCAGTGCCATTTTAGAGAAATCAAACATATTTTTAAAAATCCTCCAGTTAGTGAACCGGGGTACACGCCTGAGTGTTATTTCAGAGATTTCATAAAATCAACTAAGATCTCTTCTGGTACCGAGTAGACTTAGGGTTCCTGTGTATTGATTTCTAGACGGTCGAAGTTCCTTCTGATGCCATTTTTCTAAAGATTTCAGCAATTTTTAAAATCTCTATGTTCGATGACCCCGGTACACGCCTGTGAGGCATTTTTCTGTTACTTAAAACTATCCTAAAAAGGCAACACGAAACCTTTGGAAGACTTTGGCTTTCACTATTTGGGCCCTTTTGGTCAAATGTGCTTTACAGTGCCATTTTAGAAATCAAACATATTTTCAAAAATCCTTCGAGTTAGTGAACCGGGGTACACGCCTGAGTGTTATTTCAGAGATTTCATAAAATCAAACTAAGAATGGCTCTTCTGGTAACCGAGTAGACTTAGGGTTCCTGTGTATTGATTTCTAGACGGTCGAAGTTCTTCTGATGCCATTTTTCTAAAGATTTCAGAATCTTTAAAATCTCTATGTTCGATGACCCCCGGTACACGCCTGTGAGGCATTTTTCGTGATTACTTAAAACTATCCTAAAAAGGCAACACGAAACCTTTGGAAGACTTGGCTTCCACTATTTGCGGCCTATTTGGTCAAATGTGCTTTACAGTGCCATTTTTGAGAAATCAAACATATTTTCAAAAATCCTCCGAGTTAGTGAACCGGGGTACACGCTGAGTGTTATTTAGAGATTTCATAAAATCAAACTAAGAGCTCTTCTGGTCACCGAGTAGACTTAGGGTTCCTGTGTATTGATTTTAGACGGTCGAAGTTCCTTCTGATGCCATTTTTCTAAAGATTTCAACAATTTTTAAAATCTCTATGTCGTGACCCCGGTACACGCCTGTGAGGCATTTTTCGTTTTACTTAAAATATCCTAAAAAGGCAACACGAAACCTTTGGAAGACTTTGGCTTTCACTATTTGGGGCCCTTTTGGTCAAATGTGCTTTACAGTGCCATTTTATGAGAAATCAAACATATTTTCAAAAATCCTTCGCGAGTTTATTTCAGAGATTTCATAAAATCAAACTAAGGATGCTCTTCTGGTAACGAGTAGACTTAGGGCTCCTGCGTATTAATTTCTAGACGGTGGAAGTTCCTTATAATGCCATTTTTCTAAAGATTTCAACAATTTTTTCTATGTTCGATGACCCCCGGTACACGCTTGTGAGGCATTTTTCGTGATTACTTAAAACATCCTAAAAAGGCAACAAGAAACCTTTGGAAGACTTTGGCTTTCACTATTTGGGGCCTTTTGGTCAAATGTGCATTACAGTGCCATTTTGAGAAATCAAACATATTTTCAAAAATCCTCCGAGTTAGTGAACCGGGGTACACCTGAGTGTTATTTCAGAGATTTCACAAAATCAAACTAAGGATACCTTTCTGGTCACCGAGTAGACTTAGGGTTCCTGTGTATTGATTTCTAGACGGTCGAAGTTCCTTCTGATGCCATTTTTCTAAAGATTTCAGCAATTCTTTAAAATCTTTATGTTCGATGACCCCCGGTACACGCCTTTGAGGCATTTTTCTTCATTACTTAAAACTATCCTAAAAAGGCAACACGAAACCTTTGGAAGACTTTGGCTTTCACTATTTGGGGCCTTTTGGTCAAATGTGCTTTACAGTGCCATTTTTGAGAAATCAAACATATTTTCAAAAATCCTCCGAGTTAGTGAACCGGGGTACACGCTTGAGTGTTATTTCAGAGATTTCATAAAATCAAACTAAGGATCTCTTCTGGTACCGAGTAGACTTAGGGTTCCTGTGTATTGATTTCTAGACGGTCGAAGTTCCTTCTGATGCCATTTTTCTAAAGATTTCAGCAATTTTTAAAACTCTATGTTCGATGACCCCGGTACACGCCTGTGAGGCATTTTTCGTGATTACTTAAAACTATCCTAAAAAGGCAACACGAAACCTTTGGAAGACTTGGCTTTCACTATTTGGGCCTTTTGGTCAAATGTGCTTTACAGTGCCATTTTTGAGAAATCAAACATATTTTCAAAAATCCTCCGAGTTAGTGAACCGGGGTACAGCTGAGTGTTATTTCAGAGATTTCATAAAATCAAACTAAGGATGCCTTCTGGTCACCGAGTAGACTTAGGGTTCCTGTGTATTGATTTCTAGACGGCGAAGTTCCTTCTGATGCCATTTTTCTAAAGATTTCAGCAATTCTTTAAAATCTCTATGTTCGATGACCCCGGTACAGCCTGTGAGGCATTTTTCGTATTACTTAAAACTATCCTAAAAAGTCACAGAAACCTTTGGAAGACTTTGGCTTTCACTATTTGGGGCCTTTTGGTCAAATGTGCTTTACAGTGCCATTTATGAGAAATCAAACATATTTTAAAAATCCTCCAGTTAGTGAACCGGGTACACGCTGAGTGTTATTTCAGAGATTTCATAAAATCAAACTAAGGATCTCTTCTGGTACCGAGTAGACTTAGGGTTCTAGTGTATTGATTTTTAGACGGTCGAAGTTCCTTCTGATGCCATTTTTATAAAGATTTCAACAATTCTTTAAAACTTCTATATTCGGACCCCCGGTACACGCCTGTGAGGCATTTTTCGTTTTACTTAAAACTATCCTAAAAAGGCATCACGAAACCTTTGGAAGACTTTGGCTTTCACTATTTGGGGCCCTTTTGGTCAAATGTGCTTTACAGTGCCATTTTATGAGAAATCAAACATATTTTCAAAAATCCTCGAGTTAGTGAACCGGGTACACGCCTGAGTGTTATTTCAGAGATTTCATAAAATCAAACTAAGGATACTCTTCTGGTCACCGAGTAGACTTAGGGTTCCTGTGTATTGATTTCTAGACGGTCGAAGTTCCTTCTGATGCCATTTTTCTAAAGATTTCAGCAATTCTTTAAAATCTCTATGTTCGATGACCCCGGTACACGCCTTTGAGGCATTTTTCGTCATTACTTAAAACTATCCTAAAAAGGCAACACGAAACCTTTGGAAGACTTTGGCTTTCACTATTTGGGGCCTTTTGGTCAAATGTGCTTTACAGTGCCATTTTTGAGAAATCAAACATATTTTCAAAAATCCTCCGAGTTAGTGAACCGGGGTACAGCTGAGTGTTATTTCAGAGATTTCATAAAATCAAACTAAGATACCTCTTCTGGTCACCGAGTAGACTTAGGGTTCCTGTGTATTGATTTCTAGACGGTCGAAGTTCCTTCTGATGCCATTTTTCTAAAGATTTCAACAATTCTTTAAAACTTCTATATTCGATGACCCCCGGTACACGCCTGTGAGGCATTTTTCGTTATTACTTAAAACTATCCTAAAAAGGCAACACGAAACCTTTGGAAGACTTTGGTTTCACTATTTGGGGCCCTTTTGGTCAAATGTGCTTTACAGTGCCATTTTATGAGAAATCAAACATATTTTCAAAATCCTCCGAGTTAGTAACCGGGGTACACGCTGAGTGTTATTTCAGAGATTTCATAAAATCAAACTAAGGATGTCTCTTCTGGTCACCGAGTAGACTTAGGGTTTCTGTGTATTGATTTCTAGACGGTCGAAGTTCCTTCTGATGCCATTTTTCTAAAGATTTCAGAATTTTTAAAATCTCTATGTTCGATGACCCCGCGGTACACGCCTGTGAGGCATTTTTTTGTTACTTAAAACTATCCTAAAAAGGCAACACGAAACCTTTGGAAGACTTTGGCTTTCACTATTTGGGGCCCTTTTGGTCAAATGTGCTTTACAGTGCCATTTTATGAGAAATCAAACATATTTTCAAAAATTCTCCGAGTTAGTGAACCGGGTACACGCCTGAGTGTTATTTCAGAGATTTCATAAAATCAAACTAAGAATGGCTCTTCTGGTAACCGAGTAGACTTAGGGTTCCTGTGTATTGATTTCGAGACGGTCGAAGTTCCTTCTGATGCCATTTTTCTAAAGATTTCAGCAATTGTTTAAAATCTCTATGTTCGATGACCTTTGGAAGACATTGGTTTTCACTATTTGGGGTCCTTTTGGTCAAATGTGCTTTACAGTGCCATTTTGTGAGAAATCAAACATATTTTCAAAAATCCTCGAGTTAGTTAACCGGGGTACAGCTGAGTGTTATTTCAGAGATTTCATAAAATCAAACTAAGGATACCTCTTCTGGTCACCGAGTAGACTTAGGGTTCCTGTGTATTGATTTCTAGACGGTCGAAGTTCCTTCTGATGCCATTTTTCTAAAGATTTCAGCAATTCTTTAAAATCTCTATGTTCGATGACCCCCGGTACACGCCTGTGAGACATTTTTCGTGATTACTTAAAACTATCCTAAAAAGGCAACACGAAACCTTTGGAAGACTTTGGCTTTCACTATTTGGGGCCTTTTGGTCAAATGTGCTTTACAGTGCCATTTTATGAGAAATCAAACATATTTTCAAAAATCCTCCGAGTTAGTGAACCGGGTACACGCCTGAGTGTTATTTCAGAGATTTCATAAATCAAACTAAGAATGGCTCTTCTGGTAACCGAGTAGACTTAGGGTTCCTGTGTATTGATTTCTAGACGGTCGAAGTTCCTTCTGATGCCATTTTTCTAAAGATTTCAGCAATTCTTTAAAATCTCATGTTCGATGACCCCCGGTACACGCCTGTGAGGCATTTTTCGTGATTACTTAAAACAATCCTAAAAAGGCAACACGAAACCTTTGGAAGACTTTGGCTTTCACTATTTGGGGCCCTTTTGGTCAAATGTGCTTTACAGTGCCATTTTATGAGAAATCAAACATATTTTCAAAAATCCTCCGAGTTAGTGAACCGGGGTACACGCCTGAGTGTTTATTTCAGAGATTTCATAAAATCAAACTAAGAATGGCTCTTCTGGTAACCGAGTAGACTTAGGGTTCCTGTGTATTGATTTCTAGACGGTCGAAGTTCCTTCTGATGCCATTTTTCTAAAGATTTCAACAATTCTTTAAAATCTTATATTCGGTGACCCCCGGTACACGCCTGTGAGGCATTTTTCGTTGTTACTTAATACTATCCTAAAAAGGCAACACGAAACCTTTGGAAGACTTATGCTTTCACTATTTGGGGCCCTTTTGGTTATTTCAGAGATTTCATAAAATCAAACTAAGGATACCTCTTCTGGTCACCGAGTAGACTTAGGGTTCCTGTGTATTCATTTCTAGACGTCGAAGTTTTTTCTGATGCCATTTTTCTAAAGATTTCAGCAATTCTTTAAATCTCATGTTCGATGACCCCGGTACACGCCTGTGAGGCATTTTTCTGATTACTTAAAACTACCTAAAAAGGCAACACGAAACATTTGGAAGACTTTGGTTTCACTATTTGGGCCTTTTGGTCAAATGTGCTTTACAGTGCCATTTTATGAGAAATCAAACATATTTTCAAAAATCCTTCGAGTTAGTGAACCGGGTACACGCCTGAGTGTTATTTCAGAGATTTCATAAAATCAACTAAGGAATACTCTTCTGGTCCCCGAGTAGCCTTAGAGTTCCTGTGTATTGATTTCTAGACGGTCGAAGTTCTTTTGATGCCATTTTTCTAAAGATTTCAGCAATTTTTAAAATCTCTATGTTCGATGACCCCGGTACACGCTGTGAGGCATTTTTCGTGATTACTTAAAACTATCGTAAAAAGGCAACACGAAACCTTTGGAAGACTTTGCTTTACTATTTGGGGCCCTTTTGGTCAAATGTGCTTTACAGTGCCATTTTATGAGAAATCAAACATATTTTCAAAAATCCTCGAGTTAGTGAACCGGGTACACGCCGAGTGTTATTTCAGAGATTTCATAAAATCAATCTAAGAATGGCTCTTCTGGTAACCGAGTAGACTTAGGGTTCCTTGTATTGATTTCTAGACGGTCGAAGTTCTTCTGATGCCATTTTTCTAAAGATTTCAGCAATTTTTAAAAATCTCATGTTCGATGACCCCCGGTACACGCCTGTGAGGCATTTTTCGTGATTACTTAAAACTATCCTAAAAAGGCAACACGAAACCTTTGGAAGACTTTGGCTTTCACTATTTGGGGCCCTTTTGGTCAAATGTGCTTTACAGTGCCATTTTATGAGAAATCAAACATATTTTAAAAATCCTCCGAGTTAGTGAACCGGGGTACACGCCTAGTGTTATTTCAGAGATTTCATAAAATCAAACTAAGAATGGCTCTTTTGGTAACCGAGTAGACTTAGAGTTCCTGTGTATTGATTTTAGACTGGTCGAAGTTCCTTCTGATGCCCTTTTTCTAAAGATTTCAGCAATTCTTTAAAATCTCTATGTTCGATGACCCCCGGTACACGCCTGTGAGGCATTTTTCTTGATTACTTAAAACTATCCTAAAAAGGTCAACAGAAACCTTTGGAAGACTTTGGCTTTAACTATTTGGGGCCTTTTGGTCAAATGTGCTTTACAGTGCCATTTTATGAGAAATCAAACATATTTTTAAAAATCCTCCGAGTTAGTGAACCGGGGTACATGCCTGAGTGTTATTTCAGAGATTTCATAAAATCAAACTAAGGATCTCTTCTGGTCGAGTAGACTTAGGGTTCCGTGTATTGATTTCTAGACGGTCGAGTTCCTTATGATGCCATTTTTCTAAAGATTTCAGCAATTTTTAAAATCTCTATGTTCGGTGACCCCCGGTACACGCCTGTGAGGCATTTTTTCGTGATTACTTAAAACTATCTAAAAAGGCAACACGAAACCTTTGGAAGACTTTGGCTTTCACTATTTGGGCCCTTTTGGTCAAATGTGCTTTACAGTGCCATTTTATGAGAAATCAAACATATTTTCAAAAATTCTCCGAGTTAGTGAACCGGGTACACGCCTGAGTGTTATTTCAGAGATTTCATAAAATCAATATAAGAATGGCTCTTCTGGTAACCGAGTAGACTTAGGGTTCCTGTGTATTGATTTCTAGACGGTCGAAGTTCCTTCTGATGCCATTTTTCTAAAGATTTCAGCAATTGTTTAAAATCTCTATGTTCGATGACCCCCGGTACACGCCTGTGAGGCATTTTTCGTGATTACTTAAAACTATCCTAAAAAGGCAACACGAAACCTTTGGAAGACATTGGCTTTCACTATTTGGGGCCCTTATGGTCAAATGTGCTTTACAGTGCCATTTTATGAGAAATCAAACATATTTTCAAAAATCCTCAGAGTTAGTGAACCGGGGTACAGCTGAGTGTTATTTCAGAGATTTCATAAAATCAAACTAAGGATACCCTTCTGGTCACCGAGTAGACTTAGGGTTCCTGTGTATTGATTATACAGCGGTCGAAGT
This sequence comes from Beta vulgaris subsp. vulgaris, assembly GCF_026745355.1. NCBI lineage: Eukaryota > Viridiplantae > Streptophyta > Magnoliopsida > Caryophyllales > Amaranthaceae > Beta > Beta vulgaris. The sequence goes on along the minus strand of NW_026611042.1, from coordinate 7,604 downwards.
TCCTTCTGATGCCATTTTTCTAAAGATTTCAGCAATTTTTAAAATCTCTATGTTCGATGACCCCCGGTACACGCCTGTGAGGCATTTTTCGTATTACTTAAAACTATCCTAAAAAGGCAACACGAAACCTTTGGAAGACTTTGGCTTTCACTATTTGGGCAATTTTGGTCAAATGTGCTTTACAGTGCCATTTTATGAGAAATCAAACATATTTTCAAAATCCTCCGAGTTAGTGAACCGGGGTACACGCCTGAGTGTTATTTCAGAGATTTCATAAATCAAACTAAGAATGGCTCTTCTGTACGAGTAGACTTAGGTTCCTGTGTATTGATTTCTAGACGGTCGAAGTTCCTTCTGAGCCATTTTTCTAAGATTTCAGCAATCTTTAAAATTCCATGTTCGATGACCCCGGTACACGCCTGTGAGGCATTTTTCGTGATTACTTAAAACTATCCTAAAAAGGCAACACGAAACCTTTGGAAGACTTGGCTTTCACTATTTGGGGCCCTTTTGGTCAAATGTGCTTTACAGTGCCATTTTATGAGAAATCAAACATATTTTCAAAAATCCTCCGAGTTAGTGAACCGGGGTACACGCCTGAGTGTTATTTCAGAGATTTCATAAAATCAAACTAAGAATGGCTCTTCTGGTAACCGAGTAGACTTAGGGTTCCTGTGTATTGATTTTTAGACGGTCGAAGTTCCTTCTGATGCCATTTTTCTAAAGATTTCAACAATTCATTAAAACTTCTATATTCGGTGACCCCCGGTACACGCCTGTGAGGCATTTTTCGTTTACTTAAAACTATCCTAAAAAGGCAACACGAAACCTTTGGAAGACTTTGCTTTCACTATTCTTTTGCGGGCCCTTTTTGGTCAATTTCAGAGATTTTCATAAAATTCAAACTAAGGATACCTCTTCTGGTCACCGAGTAGACTTAGGGTTCCGTGTATTGATTTCTAGAGTCGAAGTTCCTTCTGATGCCATTTTTCTAAAGATTTCAGCAATTCTTTAAATTCTCATGTTCGGTGACCCCCGGTACACGCCTGTGAGGCATTTTTCGTGATTACTTAAAACTATCCTAAAAAGGCAACACGAAACCTTTGGAAGACTTTGGTTTCACTATTTGGGGCCCTTTTGGTCAAATGTGCTTTACAGTGCCATTTTATGAGAAATCAAACATATTTTCAAAAATCCTTCGAGTTAGTGAACCGGGGTACACGCCTGAGTGTTATTTCAGAGATTTCATAAAATCAATCTAAGATCTCTTCTGGTACCGAGTAGACTTAGGGTTCCTGTGTATTGATTTCTAGACGGTCGAAGTTCCTTCTGATGCCATTTTTCTAAAGATTTCAGCAATTCTTTAAAATCTCTATGTTCGATGACCCCGGTACACGCCTTTGAGGCATTTTTCGTATTACTTAAAACTATCCTAAAAAGGCAACACGAAACCTTTGGAAGACTTTGGCTTTCACTATTTGGGGCCCTTTTGGTCAAATGTGCTTTAAAATGCCATTTTATGAGAAATCAAACATATTTTAAAAATCCTCCGAGTTAGTGAACCGGGGTACACGCCTGAGTGTTATTTCAGAGATTTCATAAAATCAAACTAAGGATGGCTCTTCTGGTCACCGAGTAGACTTAGGGTTCCTGTGTATTGATTTCTAGACGGTCGAAGTTCCTTCTGATGCCATTTTTCTAAAGATTTCAACAATTCTTTAAAATCTTTATGTTCGATGACCCCTGGTACACGCCTGTGAGGCATTTTTCGTGATTACTTAAAACTATCCTAAAAAGGCAACAAGAAACCTTTGGAAGACTTTGGCTTTCACTATTTGGGGCCTTTTGGTCAAATGTGCTTTACAGTGCCATTTTATGAGAAATCAAACATATTTTCAAAAATCCTCCGAGTTAGTGAACCGGGGTACACGCCTGAGTGTTATTTCAGAGATTTCATAAAATCAAACTAAGGATGGCTCTTCTGGTCACCGAGTAGACTTAGGGTTCCTGTGTATTGATTTCTAGACGGTCGAAGTTCCTTCTGATGCCATTTTTCTAAAGATTTCAACAATTCTTTAAAATTTCTATGTTGGTGACCCCGGTACACGCCTGTGAGGCATTTTTCTTATTACTTAAAACTATCCTAAAAAGGCAACACGAAACCTTTGGAAGACTTTCTTTCACTATTTGGGGCCTTTTGGTCAAATGTGCTTTACAGTGCCATTTTATGAGAAATCAAACATATTTTCAAAAATCCTCCGAGTTAGTGAACCGGGGTACACGCCTGAGTGTTATTTCAGAGATTTCATAAAATCAAACTAAGGATGGCTCTTCTGGTCACCGAGTAGACTTAGGGTTCCTGTGTATTGATTTCTAGACGGTCGAAGTTCCTTCTGATGCCATTTTTCTAAAGATTTCAACAATTCTTTAAAATTTCTATGTTGGTGACCCCCGGTACACGCCTGTGAGGCATTTTTCGTTATTACTTAAAACTATCCTAAAAAGGCAACACGAAACCTTTGGAAGACTTTGGCTTTCACTATTTGGGGCCTTTTTGGTCAAATGTGCTTTACAGTGCCATTTTATGAGAAATCAAACATATTTTCAAAAATCTCCGAGTTAGTGAACCGGGGTACACGCCTGAGTGTTATTTCAGAGATTTCATAAAATCAAACTAAGGATGGCTTCTGGTCACCGAGTAGACTTAGGGTTCCTGTGTATTGATTTCTAGACGGTCGAAGTTCCTTCTGATGCCATTTTTCTAAAGATTTCAACAATTCTTTAAAATCTCATGTTCGATGACCCCCGGTACACGCCTGTGAGGCATTTTTCTTTATTACTTAAAACTATCCTAAAAAGGCAACAAGAAACCTTTGGAAGACTTTGGCTTTCACTATTTGGGAACCTTTTGGTCAAATGTGCTTTACAGTGCCATTTTATGAGAAATCAAACATATTTTCAAAAATCCTCCGAGTTAGTGAACCGGGGTACACGCCTGAGTGTTATTTCAGAGATTTCATAAAATCAAACTAAGGATGGCTCTTCTGGTCACCGAGTAGACTTAGGGTTCCTGTGTATTGATTTCTAGACGGTCGAAGTTCCTTCTGATGCCATTTTTCTAAAGATTTCAGCAATTCTTTAAAATCTCTATTGTGCCCCGGTACACGCCTGTGAGGCATTTTTCGTTATTACTTAAAACTATCCTAAAAAGGCAACACGAAACCTTTGGAAGCTTTGGCTTTCACTATTTGGGGCCTTTTGGTCAAATGTGCTTTACAGTGCCATTTTAGAGAAATCAAAATATTTTAAAAATCCTCCGAGTTAGTGAACCGGGTACACGCCTGAGTGTTATTTCAGAGATTTCATAAAATCAAACTAAGATGGCTCTTCTGGTCACCGAGTAGACTTGGGTTCCTGTGTATTGATTTCTAGACGGTCGAAGTTCCTTCTGATGCCATTTTTCTAAAGATTTCACAATTCTTTAAAATCTCTATGTTCGATGACCCCCGGTACACGCCTGTGAGGCATTTTTCGTTATTACTTAAAACTATCCTAAAAAGGCAACACGAAACCTTTGGAAGACTTTGGCTTTCACTATTTGGGGCCTTTTGGTCAAATGTGCTTTACAGTGCCATTTTATGAGAAATCAAACATATTTTAAAAATCCTCCGAGTTAGTGAACCGGGGTACACGCCTGAGTTATATTTCAGAGATTTCATAAAATCAAACTAAGAATGGCCTTCTGGTCACCGAGTAGACTTAGGGTTCTGTGTATTGATTTCTAGACGGTCGAAGTTCCTTCTGATGCCATTTTTCTAAAGATTTCAACAATTCTTTAAAATTTCTATGTTCGGTGACCCCCGGTACACGCCTGTGAGGCATTTTTCGTTATTACTTAAAACTATCCTAAAAAGGCAACACGAAACCTTTGGAAGACTTTGGCTTTCACTATTTGGGGCCTTTTGGTCAAATGTGCTTTACAGTGCCATTTTATGAGAAATCAAACATATTTTCAAAAATCCTCCGAGTTAGTGAACCGGGGTACACGCCTGAGTGTTATTTCAGAGATTTCATAAAATCAAACTAAGGATGGCTCTTCTGGTCACCGAGTAGACTTAGGGTTCCTGTGTATTGATTTCTAGACGGTCGAAGTTCCTTCTGATGCCATTTTTCAAAGATTTCAACAATTCTTTAAAATTCTATGTTCGATGACCCCGGTACACGCCTGTGAGGCATTTTTCGTTATTACTTAAAACTATCCTAAAAAGGAACAGAAACCTTTGGAAGACTTTGGCTTTCACTATTTGGGGCCCTTTTGGTCAAATGTGCTTTACAGTGCCATTTTATGAGAAATCAAACATATTTTCAAAAATCCTCCGAGTTAGTGAACCGGGGTACACGCCTGAGTGTTATTTCAAAGATTTCATAAAATCAAACTAAGGATGGCTCTTCTGGTCACCGAGTATACTTAGGGTTCCTGTGTATTGATTTCTAGACGGTCGAAGTTCCTTCTGATGCCATTTTTCTAAAGATTTCAACAATTCTTGAAAATTCTTATGTTCGGTGACCCCGGTACACGCCTGTGAGGCATTTTTCTTATTACTTAAAACTATCCTAAAAAGGCAACACGAAACCTTTGGAAGACTTTGGCTTTCACTATTTGGGCCCCTTTTGGTCAAATGTGCTTTACAGTGCCATTTTATGAGAAATCAAACATATTTTCAAAAATCCTCCGAGTTAGTGAACCGGGGTACACGCCTGAGTGTTATTTCGGAGATTTCATAAAATCAAACTATAGATGGCTCTTCTGGTCACCGAGTAGACTTAGGGTTCCTGTGTATTGATTTCTAGAAGGTCGAAATTCCTTATGATGCCATTTTTCTAAAGATTTCAACAATTCTTTAAAATCTTCTATGTTCATGACCCCGGTACACGCCTGTGAGGCATTTTTCGTTATTACTTAAAACTTACCTAAAAAGGCAACACGAAACCTTTGGAAGACTTTGGCTTTCACTATTTGGGGCCTTTTCGGTCAAATGTGCTTTACAGTGCCATTTTATGAGAAATCAAACATATTTTCAAAAATCCTCCAAGTTAGTGAACCGGGGTACACGCCTGAGTGTTATTTCAGAGATTTCATAAAATCAAACTAAGGATGGCTCTTCTGGTCACCGAGTAGACTTAGGGTTCCTGTGTATTGATTTCTAGACGGTCGAAGTTCCTTCTGATGCCATTTTTCTAAAGATTTCACAATTCTTTAAAATCTCTATGGTGTGACCCCGGTACACGCCTGTGAGGCATTTTTCGTTATTACTTAAAACTATCCTAAAAAGGCAACACGAAACCTTTGGAAGACTTTGGCTTTCACTATTTGGGGCCTTTTGGTCAAATGTGCTTTACAGTGCCATTTTATGAGAAATCAAACATATTTTAAAAATCCTCCGAGTTAGTGAACCGGGGTACACGCCTGAGTGTTATTTCAGAGATTTCATAAAATCAAACTAAGGATGGCTCTTCTGGTACCGAGTAGACTTAGGGTTCCTGTGTATTGATTTCTAGACGGTCGAAGTTCCTTCTGATGCCATTTTTCTAAAGATTTCAACAATTCTTTAAAATCTTCATGTTCGATGACCCCCGGTACACGCCTGTGAGGCATTTTTCGTTATTACTTAAAACTATCCTAAAAAGGCAACACGAAACCTTTGGAAGACTTTGGCTTTCACTATTTGGGGCCCTTTTGGTCAAATGTGCTTTACAGTGCCATTTTATGAGAAATCAAACATATTTTCAAAAATCCTCCGAGTTAGTGAACCGGGGTACACGCCTGAGTGTTATTTCAGAGATTTCATAAAATCAAACTAAGGATGGTTCTTCTGGTCACCGAGTAGACTTAGGGTTCCTGTGTATTGATTTCTAGACGGTCGAAGTTCCTTCTGATGCCATTTTTCTAAAGATTTCAACAATTCTTTAAAATTTCTATGTTGGTGACCCCCGGTACACGCCTGTGAGGCATTTTTCGTTATTACTTAAAACTATCCTAAAAAGGCAACACGAAACCTTTGGAAGACTTTGGCTTTCACTATTTGGGCCTTTTGGTCAAATGTGCTTTACAGTGCCATTTTATGAGAAATCAAACATATTTTCAAAATCCTCCGAGTTAGTGAACCGGGGTACACGCCTGAGTGTTATTTCAGAGATTTCATAAAATCAAACTAAGGATGGCTCTTCTGGTCACCGAGTAGACTTAGGGTTCCTGTGTATTGATTTCTAGACGGTCGAAGTTCCTTCTGATGCCAATTTTCTAAAGATTTCAACAATTCTTTAAAATCTTTATGTTCGATGACCCCCGGTACACGCCTGTGAGGCATTTTTCGTTATTACTTAAAACTATCCTAAAAAGGCAACACGAAACCTTTGGAAGACTTTGGCTTCCACAATTTGGGGCCTTTTTGGTCAAATGTGCTTTACAGTTCCATTTTATGAGAAATCAAACATATTTTCAAAAATCTTCCTAGTTAGTGAACCGGGGTACACGCCTGAGTGTTATTTCAGAGATTTCATAAAATCAAACTAAGGATGGCTCTTCTGGTCACCGAGTAGACTTAAGGTTCATGTGTATTGATTTCTAGACGGTCGAAGTTCCTTCTGATGCCATTTTTCTAAAGATATCAGCAATTCATTAAAATCTCTATGTTCGGTGACCCCCGGTACACGCCTGTGAGCTATTTTTCGTTATTACTTAAAACTATCCTAAAAAGGCAACACGAAACCTTTGGAAGTCTTTGGCTTTCACTATTTGGGGCCTTTTTGGTCAAATTTGCTTTACAGTGCCATTTTCTGAGAAAACAAACATATTTTAAAAAATCCTCCGAGTTAGTGAACCGGGGTACACGCCTGAGTGTTTTTTCAGATATTTCATAAAATCAAACTAATGATGGCTCTTCTGGTCACTGAGTAGACTTAGGGTTCTTGTGTATTAATTTCTAGATGGTCGAAGTTCCTTCTGATGCCATTTTTTCTAAAGATATCAGCAATTCATTAAAATCTCTATGTTCGGTGACCCCGGTACACGCCTGTGAGCTATTTTTCATTATTACTTAAAACTATCCTAAAAAGGCAACATGAAACCTTGGGAAGACTTTGGCTTTCACTATTTGGGGCCTTTTTGGTCAAATGTGCTTTACAGTGCCATTTTATGAGAAATCAAACATATTTTAAAAAATCCTCCGAGTTAGTGAACCGGGGTACACGCCTGAGTGTTATTTCAGAGATTTCATAAAATCAAACTAAGGATGGCTCTTCTGGTCACCGAGTAGACTTAGGGTTCCTGTGTATTGATTTCTAGATGGTCGAAGTTCATTCTGATGCCATTTTTCTAAAGATTTCAACAATTCTTCAAAATCTTCATGTTCGATGACCCCCGGTACACGCCTGTGAGGCATTTTTCGTTATTACTTAAAACTATCCTAAAAAGGCAACATGAAACCTTTGGAAGACTTTGGCTTCCACTATTTGCGGCCTTTTTGGTCAAATGTGCTTTACAGTGCCATTTTATGAGCCCGGAATAAGAATGGCCGAAATTCATCTAGGTGGTTCCTTCGATC
>NW_026611041.1:994002-995825 GCF_026745355.1 Beta vulgaris subsp. vulgaris | reverse complement strand
GGCATGAGGTGGAGACGACCGGGGAACTTCCAGAGCAGATTCCCGGACAGGAGTGGCCGAGGTGACCTGAACGTCGTTAGCGGCCACCTCCATGGAGTCAACCTCCACAGATTGGCGTTTCTAGGGGCCCTCAGCATCATGCTCCCGGGGACGCCTGCGGTTCGTGCTACCGCTACCCCTGTTGATGGGGACCTGGACGGCAGAGCGAGAAGGAGTTTGCTCCCCCTCGGGCGGGAGCCCGACCTTGAGTTCGCCCTACACGGCGAGCCGTCCTCCCAGCCGTGCGAGCCCTGCGACCAACATTCCGGTCGGCGCCTCGCAGACCTCCAGTTAGTCCGTGGACGGTGTCATAGTCGAACACAGACTCTTCAGGAGTCTTAGACATTGGGCGCAGCTGCTCGTCCAGTCCCAACTCTTCTAAGTTCAAGCTGACGTCACCTGGAAAAGAAAATAAGCAAACCAGATAAATATTAGCAATAAATAACAGGGAAACAAGAAAAGAAAAATGCACAATTTCAAAGGATTGTGTCGGACCAGGAGTCATGTTACACACCTTCTGGGTGCGTCCGACATAGGAAAAGAGCGGACAACGGCTCGTTGCCAAGAATGTATTTGGCGTGGGGGAGCCAAGTGCAGGGGACCCGCGTCTCGGTCTCGTCACCTTCGACGACCGCTTCCTCTGACTCGAAATAATCAAAGGCTTCTTTCTCGGCCTCGGACAGACCATACGAGGGCACATCTTCCAGCCTAGAGTAAGGCTTGGTAAAATGTCGTCGAAGAGGAAAGTTGTCTGGGACCGTGAGCCAGTAGAAGGCCCCCTGCCAACCTTTCAACCCACTCATCTTGGGGTAAACGCTCATTTTGTCCTTGGTCGTCATCAAAGACCACCATCCTTTCTCGGCGTAACCATTCCGTCTCAGCCAATGAAGATGCCGGAAAAGGTTCAGAGTCTCGGGAAAGCCTAAGTAGCTGCAAACCCAGACTTAAGCTATGATATTCCTCACGGCCAGGGGGGTGAGTTGGGCGAGGCAGACATTGAAAGCCTGCAAAATCTTCACCAGCACCAAGTCTAATGGAAATCGCAGCCCAAATTCGAAATGGTGGGCATACACAGCTACATGCCCTGCCGGATAGTCAACCACTTTTGATCCCTTGGCCGGGAGTACCAAATTATACTCCTGTAGAAATTCATATAACTTCTTGGCCACCTCACAGTAATTCAGCTCCAAAGCTACCGCCCGCCAGCCTTTGCAGATGACGATATTTTTAGGACTGGAGCTATAATCTAGGGGCAGCCATATCCGGTATGGAGAGTGTCATCATGTTCCGGAATAGGTTTTAAGAGAGAAAGAGGGCATACTGGAGCTCTCACCTATAGCAATTTGGGTTCGGACGGGAAGCCTGATCCCGGCCAGATGTAGAGGGGGTGGCATCGGTCTCCATGCTCGTGATAGAGTCACTATTAGAACCTAAATTAACAATAGGAGGAGGATGAGAAGGGGCCGACTCGCGGGCAAGACGGTCAAAAACACTAACGTCTGTTACAACCCCAGCATCGGCCAAACTTTCTAACCAGGCATGCTCCCTTAAAGCCTGAACATCTAGGCCGAAAATAGCATCAGGATGAGGGTGTCTAAGGGTCTTTTGGGCCAGAATTTGGTGCCTTAGCTCAAGAGTTTGGTTATCACCGCTCATCCTCACGGTCAGTTATTGGGTAGTCAAATTTGCTTGCTCAGGAGTAGAGCGGTGATTAAGAAATTTTGACCTAAGTTCCTTGTCCATGTCGGCCGCGAGAGGAAGGTCAGCCAAAAGACGAGTTTTTC
>NW_026611041.1:104174-273178 GCF_026745355.1 Beta vulgaris subsp. vulgaris | reverse complement strand
CTCGTGNCATCTTCTTCTCTGAACTGTCTCCTTCTTCTCTGCACAGTGGAGATTCATGTTGGTTGCTCTGATTTTGCTCCACACTCCCTTTGCACCATCTGAAATTGTTGCATGTATCACACTTGCAATACAGTCGCTGAGGATTTATTGTGGTTTCAGATCTTCGGATTGCAAATTTTTTTCTACAACTACAGTAGGAGTTATGTACTCTTATGTATGAAGATTGTGTGGATGAACTATTTGAGTAACTCATGGTAAATCTCCTTACAATTGCAATAACAAAAGGGTGAGGAAAAGGCAACCTATCCATGTATTTATATAGGAAACATAAAGCTAACGACTACTTTTTTTAACTGGAAAAATAGCCGTTACAAGTCATTCAAAAATAAGGGTATCTGGTGCATAAATATTATACTTAGGGGTATATGGTGAATATATACTTACCATTAACGGAGAACTAACGTCTGTTAACCAAAAAGGGTATTTTGGGTTATTTTTCAAAAACTCAGGGGTATCTGGTGAATTTTGTTAAAAGTCAGGGGTATATGGTGAATTTTGAAAAAACCTGGGATATTTGGTGAATAATTTTTTTTGTCAGGGGTATTTGGTGAAAAAACCGCATTACAAATGGTAAAAAAACATTTCAGGCTTTTGAATCGCTCAATTCTGATGTCCGAGTTAGGAGTTAGGCCCAAATTACGATTTTGGGCCAAGATGAGTAGGAAACAGACGTGAAAAATCGGACTTCAAGAAATTCAGCTTCTGAGCTCACGAACCCCTTAGAAATGGTAAAAAAAACATTTCAATGTAACACATGTCTAAGAGACCCACTTCATTCCTCTTTTCTGTGCGAGGAATGAGTGCTCTCCATACTAGGTTGAACAAAATTTTGTGAAGAGGAGAGAGTAGGTTATGATTTATTTTGTTTTGACCAGCAGTTCCTCCAAAATATTCCACAATTTTGTCCTGAGGAAAATTCGGAAAAGAGACAGTTCCTTTCCATTTAAAATATAAATCGGTTCCTTTGCAAGGAACTTCCCAAACCTTTTCCAATGTGGCTTGATTAAACTTAATTTTCTTTCCCCTAACCTCAGTTGTGCAAAGTCCATCAACATTTGCAAAATTCGCACAAAATTCATCCATTGCCAAAGGAACAAGTGCATTGTTAAAGGCGAATTCACATAAGAATTCCATGCCCTGTTCCTTTAGAATGGTTGTTAATTCATGAAATTCTACTTTATTTACCCATTCTAGATCTACACAAAAACCCAATACATACATAGATTCGCTTCTTTCAACCCGTTTCTTGGAAGAGGAAGAAACAGTTCCTTTGGAAGGAACAGGCGTAACTTCTTCTTCTTCCCCCTGTGTTTGTTCCAGGGTTTCTTCTTCATCTTCTTCCCCCTGTAAATATGATTCCTTTTATTTTGAGATTTTTCGGATTTTTCGGATTTTTTTGGATTTTTATGAGTTTTAATTTTGGAAGGAAAATAAATGCTAAGGAACTTGTGCTATAGGAACAACTAATGCTACATATCAATGTCCTTCATACATGCATGTTTCTTACCTTAGGAACAGTAAGGGGAGTATTATGTGACATTTGTGAGTTGTTTAATTCTTTGAATTCATGTTTATGTTTGAACATTCCAATTTGCAATGGTCTTAGGCAATTAAACACAATTATTTTTAGCACACAAAGTCACTCAAATTGATTCAAACATGGGGGAATGACATAGGAACAATCACTTAATTTTTATTAACCCTAACTCAAGCCTTAATTTTTCATATCTATCTCTTTGCAAAGGCTTAGTTAGATATCAGCAATCTGATTCTAGTTTGACAAAACTCAAGTTTAATCAAACCTTTTTCAACATTTTCTCTTAAAAAGTGATGTCTGATATGTATATGCTTTACTCTAGAATGATGCACTGGATCTTTAGAAATACTATAGCACTTGTATTTCACAATAAATAGGAACACATTCAAAGTTTATTCCATAGTCACTAAGTTGTTGTTTTATCCAAAGCATTTGAGAGCAACATGCAGCAGCACTACATATTCTGCTTCAGCAGTGGATAAAGCAACTGTGTTTTGTTTCTTGGTACTCCAAGAAACTAAACTATGACAAAGGAATTGTGCCATACCTGAGGTGCTTTTCCTATTTACAAGATCTCCAGCATAATCTGCATCTGCATATCCTTTTAGTTCGAATGTATCACTTCTTGGATAGTAGAGTCCAAGATCATCTGTTCCTTTAAGATATCTAAGAATTCTCTTCACAGCATGAGGTGAGACTCCTTTGGATTTGCTTGAAATCTAGCACACAAACCAACACTGAAAGCTATGTCTGGACGACTAGCAGTTAGATACAAAAGTGAACCAATCATTCCTCTATATTTTGTTTGATCAACACTTGTTCCTATGGAGTCTTCATCTAATCTAGTTGAAGTTCCCATAGGAGTGTGATTTATCTTTGAATTTTCGAGGCCATATTTCTTTAATAGTTCCTTTATGTATTTTTGTTGGTGAACAATTATCCTTTTTAGTTTGTTTGATTTGTAGTCCAAGAAAGAAATTTAACTCACCCATCATACTCATTTCAAATTCATTCTCATGAGACTTGAGAATTCTTTGCACAATGTTTCATTAGTAGCTCCGAATATGATGTCATCAACATATATTTGAACAAGCAAAATTCAGTTCCTTTAGATTTTAGGAACAAGGTTTTATCAACCTTTCCTCTTTTAAAATTGTTTTCTAAAAGGAACTTTGATAATCTCTCATACCATGATCTAGGTGCTTGTTTTAACCCATAAAGAGCTTTATCAAGCTTGTAGACATGATTTGGGAGATTATTATTTTCAAACCAGGGGGTTGTTCAACATATACATCTTCGTTTAGATAGCCATTTAAAAATGCACACTTAACATCCATTTGATATATTTAAATCCCATGTAAGCAGCAAATGCAATTAAAATTCTAATGGCTTCTAATCTAGCTACAGGAGCAAAGGTTTCTTCATAATCATTCCTTCTTGTTGATTATAACCTTTTACTACAAGTCTAGCTTTGTTTCTTACAATGGTTCCATATTCATCTAGTTTGTTTCTAAACACCCATTTTAAGCCAATTACTTTTTGTTGTTTAGATGAGGAACTAGATGCCATACCTTGTTTCTTTCAAACTCATTTAATTCAGCTTGCATTGCAGTAATCCAATCAGAGTCAGTTAAGGCTTCTTCATGATTTCTTGGTTCCATCATTGATAGGAACGCATGAAATGCACAAAAGTTCCTTAACTGAGATCTAGTTTGCGTACCTTTGGATATGTCGCTGATTATGAGTTCCATGGATGTGACTTTTGTTCTCCAAGGTTTTGGTTGAAACTCTCTTATAGGAACATGTTGTTCCTCATGAGTTCCTTGAGTAGTGAGGAACTCTGTCAGTTGTTCCTCTGTTAGCCTCGGTGGACTCAGTTCCTTCATTTGAGGAACAAGAACATCTTCTCCTCTTGAGATTATTGTTTCAATTTTCCTCGTTCCTTTCCTCTTTCACTTCTTCTTCTTCTTGTGAATCTGCTTTTCTACTTGGTTGTCCAACCCATCTCATAGTCATCAACCTGTATGCTTGGATTATGTATTGTCAGATTCATCAAAGATTACATGAATGCTTTCTTCAACACACATAGTTCTCTTGTTATATACTCTATAAGCTTTACTATGTGAGGAGTATCCTAAAAATTTGCTTCATCACTCCTTGCATCAAATTTTCCAAGATTATCTTTTCCATTATTATGCACATAACATTTGCACCAAATGTTCTAAAATAGGTGATATTTGGTTTCTTTCCAAATAAAGTTCATAAGGAGTTTTATTAATGATAGGTCTCATCATGGCACGATTAATTATGTGACAAGCAGTATTAACAGCTTCAGCCCAAAAGTTCCTTGGAAGTTCACTAGCAATTAACATGGTTCTAGACATTTCCTCCAAAGTTCTATTTTTCCTTTCTACAACACCATTTTGTTGTGGTGTTCTAGGGGCAGAAAAATTATGATCTAGGCCATTATCTCTGCTTAAGTCATCAAATTTATAATTTCGAATTCTTGCCATGATCTGATCTAATGTGCATTATTTTATGACCACTTAGTTTTGAACTCTTTTAGCAAAGTCAAGGAACTCATCATAAGTTTCATCTTTACTAGTGAGAAAAATAACCCAAGTGTACCTAGAGTAGTCATCACTAATTACAAATACATACCTCTTTCCACTTCTGCTTTGAATTCTCATGGGTCCACATAAGTCCATATGAATTAATCTCTAATGGTTTAGTGGTACTTACAATCGTTTTAGATTTGAAAGAGGATCTTACTTGCTTACCTCGTGCACATGCATCACAAACTTGATCAATATGAAATTTTATGGATGGTAATCCTAAAACAAGATCTTTTGATCTAAGTTTCTCAAGTAATGAAAAGCTAGCATGTCCTAGACGCTTGTGCCAAAGAAGTGAATCATCTTCAATAACACTAAGACAAGTTAAATTGATTTGAGGAACAAGGTCTAGATCCACAATGTATGTGTTCCCTTTCCTTGTTCCTTCCAAGATAACCTTCTTAGTTTTAATGTTGATGATCAAGCATTTTTCTTTATCAAATTTTACAGTATTTCCTTTGTCACAGAATTGAGAAATGCTTAATAGATTATGTTTTAGACCTTCAACTAAAAATACATTTTCAATGGAGTGTAAGTGGTGACTTACCACCTTACCCATGCAACTATGTTACCTTTCTTATTATCACCAAATGTTACACTTCCACCTTCATAGGTTGTGAGTGAGAGAAACTTCGTTTTGTCTCCTTTCATGTGCTTGGAACAACCACTATCGAGATACCATGTGTTGTTCCCCCTCACTCCAACCTGCAAAAATCAACTAGGTTTTAGTTGTAGGAACCCCATCTTTCGTGGGTTCCTGTTCTTGACTAGGATTTGTTTTGACAACCCATTTTTTCTTACTTATTGTCACATTTTTGCCAATCATTCAGATTTTAGTTGACATTGATTTATGTAATGACCTACCTTGCCACAATACATACAAAATTATCACTAGGTAGATCAACATATTTCTTTGTCTTGTTCCTTTTCTTGTAGTTTTCAAAACCAAGACCTTCCTTCCTCTTGGGTCTGTGGTTTCTCAATCCACTTAGGAACTTTCATGATTTTGCCTCTGTTCCTTGCGACAACCAGTTCCTTTTTAAGATTACAGATCTGTTCCTTTAAAAAATTTTTTCTTTATTCATTTTTCAATCTCAGATCTGTATCCTTTCAAAGGGTTGATCTTATATCAAAGGAACTCAGAACAGGGACAAATCCTTCAAGTGTGAAATCTCTAAATTAATTAGATAATTTTCATTTTTCAAACTTTCATAATATTCTTTGATTTTTAAGTTTTTATCAAATAAATCAAAAATCTTGTTTCAACATCTGTTCTCATTTTCTTAAGCCATTCTATGTGTTCCTTGCAGACTTTAAGGCTTGTTCCGTTTGTTACGTTTTTCACGTTCATCTCTACATTCAAGAATTGCATCATAAAGAAGATCATATATTTCAGCCTAGTTTTACCATCTAGTCTGACTCAAGCCATGTTGACTTACCTCAACTTTTTCTTCATCTTCTTTTTCGTCAGTGTTTGCCATGAGGCAAAGGTTTGCTGTTTCTTCAGTTGGTTGTTCCTCTTCTTCTTCCGTCTCTGAATCTCCCCAAGCAGCTATCATAGCTTTGCGCACATTTGCCTTAGAGAAAGGTGCTTTTGATTCTTTGTTCCTTTCAGCAAAGCGTTCCTTGTTCCTTTCTTTGGTTTTGTCATTTTCCCAAAGAGGACATTCCTTGATGAAGTGATCTGTACTACCACATTTATGACAAGCAGCTTTGTTAGAAAATTTCTTAGTTTTACCTTTGAAGTTTCCATTCTTCATGTTCCTGTACATCTTTCGAAATTTTCGAACCATGAGGGCTGCTTCTTCTTCTTCTGATCCGAATCATCTTCATCATCTGCTTTGAGAGCAATTGATTTTGATTTGGAGCTTTCACCATATTCAGTATCAAGGTGAAGCTCATGAGTCATAAGTGACCCTGCCAGCTGTTCTAAGTTGAACTTAGTGAAGTCTTTTGTTTCTTGAAGAGCAGTGACTTTAGCCATCCATCTGTCCTTAGGAAGACTCCTAAGAACCTTTCGAACCTGTTCCTCAGATGAAATAAACTTTCCAAGAGAAGCCAACTCATTAATAATGTTAGTAAAACGAGTAAACATGTCTCGGATGCTTTCTTGATTTCATGCAGAACAGTTCATATTGATTCATAAGTAAATCAATTTTCGATCTTTTAACTTCATTAGTTCCTTCTGGGTTACTTCTAGTAAATCCCATATTTGCTTTGCGGATTTGCATCCCATGATCCTATTATGTTCATGGGGTCCAAGTCCACAATGCAAAGTTTAATAGCCATGGCATTTACTTCCATTTTTTCAAAATCAGATTTGTCATAATCAGAGAGGGGTTTACCTCATTTTTGTCATTTGTAGTTGTGACTTCGAAATCACCAACTTCAATGACTCTCCATACCTGATAGTTTTCAGCTTTGATGAATATCTCCATGCGGTTCTTCCAATAGTTGTAGTACTTCCCATTGAACATAGGAGGCCTTTGAGTGGAATAACCTTCTTCAAGTTTCTCGGTGGTATTCATTGTTCCTTGGATCTTTTCTCAATAGGGTTTCCTATCTTACGTGAGTTCTAGCTCTGATACCAATTGTTATTTCCCTAGGAACACTACAAGAGGGGGGGTGAATTGTAGGTGTAGAAATAAACGTAACTTTTTGCGGAAATTAAAACTTAAACGAATAAACAAGCTAAAGGAACACAAGGGATTTTTACGAGGAAAAACTTCTTGGGCCCAACAAGAAGAAACAACCTCGACCACTAGGGATTTTAAACTCAACTCTTTCACTAATTAGGCCAAACAACTTTGTTACAACCTAATTCTAACTCGAGCCACACCTTGAGTTCCTAAACTCAAGTTCCTGAGCCACTGTTCCCTTAACAGAGTTCCTCTCAACTTCACTCGAAGTTTTCTCACACTACAAGCTTCACTCAAAGCCTCTCTTACAGAACTTCACTCAAAGTTCCCTTACCCCAAAAACCAAAATACAATTGATCGAAATAAGCTTAGTGGAATTAGAGTAAGAAGCAAAGAACAAATGGCTATTATGAGAGAATGAAGGCACTGACACTTAATAGTTAAACTCACTTAATTACTTAGTCAGACACACTTTGGAACTTATCTAGACTTCATATTTATAGTGAAATCAAAGAACGTGGGATTAAATACGAGTTCATTTAATGTCCATTACCCATGATGTTCCTTCCCCTAAGGAACACGTTTTCATCATGTCCCATGATCCCATGAATCTATTGAACGTGGATATATTTAGCCACACTCCTAAAGATAGGAGTTCCTTGAGCTTTATCCGAAAATCAGTTTATATAAAACTTTTTATTTTAAAATGAATTTTAATCTTTAAGAAAATAATATCTTTTAAATAAACTTTCTAAAACCGGATATTATTTTCTATCTTTTTCCGAAAAAAAAATCTTTTCTTAAAAAGATTTTCTTTTAAAACTGATTTTCATTTAAATTAAACTAATTTCCTATATTTAGGCATGACTTACTCAATTCATTATTTACCGTTATTTACAGCACGCCTAAGTCTAGTTCCTTTATTAACAGTTCCTTTAACATATTCGTTTAGTGCCACTTAGTTTGTTCCTTAAAAGGAACAAACTCTCATTCTCAAATAACTGCCACATGTTCCTTACCATCTTACTTTGTTCCTTTACATTGGAACTAGAAAATAAAAGCCTAGCTTTTATTTTCTTGATCCAATGCTTGCTCCAGTATCAACTTATAGAAACTTCTTTACTTAGCCTTTGAAATCCTCTCTTGACTTCTTCTTGACTTCGTATTCTCCCAGTTCCTTTCATTGATACCTTAAAAATCATACACTTAAATAACTCATTAGTTCACTACTTAGTTTGCATCTTTGTTTCTTTGTCATCATCAAAACTAGGGTTCAACAAATTCTCACCTAACTAACTTGAGTTTCTCACTCTAGACTCTCTCTCTACCTCAATCATCAACTGACTTGAGCGTCGGAGGGGCGATCCCGGAACAACCCCCGGGGTAGTTTTTCTGTGTTTTGCAGGATTTCGGTGAACTGATAACCAGCTCTGCTCGGATTTAAGGACTTGCTCAGCACAGACCATCAACCTTAATTTCTAGACAGAAACAAACTTCTTTTTTATATCCTACAACATGATGACATAGCTGAGGTGCATGGAAATTACTCCAAGCTTTATTTCAGGATAACAAGGCTTGGCGAGTATCCCACCTCGAAGAATACTTCACCATTTCCGCATTGCAGGAACACCATATCGTCGACAACTACTGCAATCACCTTCGATATATTGTAGATTAGCTTGCGGATATTGATTCCCCGCGGTCAAATGGGCGACTCTTGATACTTCTCATAGGCTCCTTGCTAGAGGCGTATGGTGGAACTATTGACTTTCATCCAATATGAAGAGCCCTTACCTTCGTTCAAAAGCTGTCGATCAAGGCTAAAATGGTAGAATGCACCACCAAAGCATGTGGCGCATGCAAATCCTGGACCTGCAATAGCACAACCATGCTTGTAGCAACTAGCAATGATTCCAATGACTACTCCTCTACTCCTAAACACAACAACGGTAATAACAAAGGGCGCCACAACAACAAAGGAAAGGGAAAGGGTCTAGTTTGCAAGGTGGGTCGGTGGTCAGCAGCCACTTGCTCAAGCTTCGTCACAATGGCCACAACTGCAGTCAGATTTGGGAGGGTGGATAATACTATCGTATCCTTTCCCTCCATATTCTTGGCAGGCGCGACCTGATTACACGACCCAAAGGCCATCTGTTGGGCCTGGTGTGCTTGGGCCCAGACCTCAAGCCTATAATGTTAGATATAGCTCTATCTTCGGCTCCCTATATATACAGCTAGTTACACGCCAACTGATATAAGGTCGATGTGCATGCCCTTTCTTTTTCTCAACCTGATGAAAACTACTACATGGATCATGACGCGTCATCTCACATAACGGCGAATGCAGGTATTTTCTCTTCTGAATTCAATTCAAACCCTAAAAGGTATACCATTCTTGTTGGTAATGACCATTTAATTCCGGTTGTTGGTTATGATATGACTAATTTACCACCACCTCATCCTCCTTTTGTTCTTCAAAATATGTTAAATACTCCCAAAGTCATTAAACATATGATCTTTGTTCGTAAATTCACCACTAATTATTTTGACATCTTTGGTTTTTCTATTAATGATTTATAGACGGGGACCAAACTAATAAGATGTGACAATTTTAGGGACTTATATCCACTCTTCTCAAATTCTGAAGCCACTTCACCCCAAACATTCAACTTTTGCTACTATGTCTCATGATAGTTGGCATAATCGTTTATGTCATCCTGGCCAGGGCTACTATTATCAACTTTCTTCGTAGTTATAAATTTATTGAATGTAATAAGGCTAGTAAGACTATTCTCTCATCTTGTCCTCTTGGGAAACATGCTAAACTTTCTTTTCATGATTAATTATCATACATTTTCCTTCTGTTTGATATTATTCATTGTAATATTTGGACTCCTCCAGTTGCTGGCTCTTACGGGCATCGTTATTAGTTATGTTCTTTTTCTTCAATGTAGGCGTGATTTTTAGTTTTTGCCTACCTCGGTGTGACGCGTATTTGACTACCCTATTTTTAAGGTTTAAAAGAAAACTCATAAACCTAATTGGATACTAAAAACTGTAGGGACATCTTAGGGACTTATCCAGTATAGATTTCCCCGACTAGACTCCATAGATGGTCAAATTAAACCAAAGATTGAGTTTGGGGGTGTGGGTACAACACACTCAAGAACCATGTTGCCCATTGCTAACCTCTAATAAATATCGATTCACAAAAAAATTAAACCAAAGAATAATTATATAATATTTTTAAGTATCCTAAAATATAGTCTAAGTTGGTGCAGGAAACACATAAAAGACTAATTTCTAACGACAAGTTATTAAGCAATAAAATTACAAGGTACCTAACAAGTTGTCCAAATTATCTGATTAGTTAGAACAGTTGTTCAGGTCTTGGTTAACAATAATAACATGTGGGTGATAAAAATCATGCACCTGACAAATAAAACAAAATAAATATTATACACAAAAATAATAGTAAATGGGATTCGAATATACAATAATC
This sequence comes from Beta vulgaris subsp. vulgaris, assembly GCF_026745355.1. Lineage (NCBI taxonomy): Eukaryota > Viridiplantae > Streptophyta > Magnoliopsida > Caryophyllales > Amaranthaceae > Beta > Beta vulgaris. The sequence goes on along the minus strand of NW_026611041.1, from coordinate 262,825 downwards.
ACGATTATAAATTAAATATCTACATCATGACAAGAAATTGTTAATAACATAAAGGAAATGAATATAATTGAATTATTCAAGGGTCATCAAGAATTATACCTATGCAGTTTAGGTTAAAGAGCGTAACAAACTTCTGGTAGAGCAATTGTGGAACCAAGAACGTAGTATGATTAAGATCTAGAAAAGTATTTCAAGCATCAAAAGTGTTCGAGTGTTTAGAGGTTCGAAGTATATTTCGCAAGTATTCGAAAGTCTTTTTGTGCTCGTGAAATAATAATTAAAAAATCGTACTCGATTAGGGAAATCACAGGTTTTTATAGGCAACAGGATTCAGCACATTACCCGCCCTCTACGCCAGGTGCAGGCTGACATGTGAGGCGTAAATCCACATGTCAGGCACACATTGGCACGCCTAATGCGGCCTGCCCAATTAGTGTTGTGCACGTGTATATGCATGTTCACACAGGGACTGTGGTAGGCGCAAGACTCTATGTGGGTCATAATTCCACGTGTCAGGCGCACATTAGTGCACCTGACACAACTGGGTCAATGTGTTGGATGCACGTGGCGCTCTAGGCGCAGCTCCTACGTCCACCTCATTTGCCACCCTTTTTCATTAAATGCATTTTTAAAGATAAATTTTTATAGTTTGACTAAGGTTTGCAAAACCGAAAGTCAAAGTATATGTGTATGGACGGGGAATGATTTTAAATGCTCTTTAATCCAAAATAACTCTTTTACGTCAGTAAGTGCATAACAAGCAAAAGTTTTAAGAATAGAAAGATGTGAAACAAATTTGCTAACTAATCATAAATATGCAAATATGAGATGATATGTGAAAAAAGAAATCATGAGCTATTATAATCTGGCTCGTGTCAGGGTAAAGCTATTTTGGTCCAGCTCTTGTCGGGGTAGAGTTATTCTAGTCTAGCTCATGTGGAGGTTGAGCTATTCTAAACAGGCTCATATCGGGGTATAGATGCATCCAGCTCTAGGACTGTTCTACAACGTGCAGAGATATTTTATTCTGGCTCATGTCGGGGTAGAGCTATTATGCTCCCGCTCATGGCATGGTATAGTTGTTTTGTTCCAACTCCAGGGCAATGTTTTAATGTGTAGAGCTACTTTGGTCCTGCTCTGAGCATAGAGTTATTTTGTTCACACTCAACGGCATAGAGCTACTTTGGTCCTACTCTAGGGCATTAATGATGGTTCGCAAACACAACGCTGGATTTGCCTGTCATTTTAGTTTGTACTGATCCGCAGACCCAGCGTTGAATTTGCATGTTGTCTTGGTTTGTAGTGATCTACAGACCCAACGCTGAATTTGCATGCCGTCTTGGTTTGTAGTGGTCCGCAGACCCATCACTGGATTTGCCCGTCGTCTTGATTTGTACTAGTCTGCAAACCCATCGCTGGATTTGCCTGCCGTCTTGATTTGCACTGGTATGCAGACCCAATGCTGGATTTGCCGTTATCTTGGTTTGTACTGGTTCGCATACACCGCGCTAGATTTGCCCGCTATTTTTCTTTGTAATGGTTTGCAGACCTAGCCTTGGATTTGCCTGCCTTTTTTGTTTCTACTGGTACAAGAACCTAACGGTTGTCTCTTGACTATGAATCCCCCAAGCACATTGTAGAGCCTTGTGTGCAGGAAGCAGAAGGTTGCACTTGGCATTGCACATTGCACTAGACGCAATGTGCTGCGTGTAGCACTGCTTCGTCTATGCGCTGGATGCACCATGTATATAGCGCTTGTCCTTAGCTGTTAAATCATAATGGTCCTCAGACATTGGAAGAATATAACTCGTATGTAGATTTTTTCAATGTTGGGTACCTTTAAATACAAAAAATACACTAAAGTACAAACAAATAATTAGGGGACATGCCTGTGTCCCGTGATATGGGTGCTAGTGTATACCTAGGAAAAGACTTCACCTATAAAGGTGTTATCGTGTGTCTATGTGTGTGTGTGTGTGTTTGTGCGACTCGATGATTTATGCTAGAATTCTATGTCTGAGGGGGAAGAATGCAATGCTTGACTTCATGTTTGGATGATGCAGATATGTAATGCAAACACAAAGATGTGACACTAATGCAAATGATATGATTTGATGCATACGATAGTATGTTATTATCATTCCTTTAGAAGCTCTAATTTTCGTTTAGAAAATAATTTTTGAAATAGATACGAGATAGAAGATGGGATGAAATTTTGAAAAATATAGGAGAATGATTTTTGAAAAAAGATGAGGATGAAATTTCAAAAAGGATAGGAGGTATGGTTTTTCATAAAAAAGATGAAGATAGAAATTTTGAAATAGATTGGAAAAAGCTGGAGAGATTTTTTTTTTGTTTTATGATGAAAAAAGAAACCTAATTATCCTATGATTTGGGGACATACGGACAACATTAGACACTTAAGCTTAACAAGCAATACATAAATCGAGTACACACAACATCAAACATAAGGCGCAAGACATTACGCTAGGCGCAAGACAATGCGCAAGTTACAAGGTGGGATGCACGACGCAAGAACTTATGCGCGGGATGCAGTAGAGTGGCGTTGGACGCACCTAATTGTGCGGATCACAACTATCGATATACTTTGATTTCACCATTTGAAACGCATCAATTTGTTTGACAACATTTGACTCTAAACTTGTATGATACTAATCAATTAAAAGCACTCACACATAAAGATGCATAAGTGGAACAAAAATATGCAAAGTTCCAACCTAAATGTCAAGTTCTACGTTTGAAACTATGGCCAGGTTTACGTTAAGGCTGAAAAGGTCCATGACTAAGAGATTGATCCCACCCTTCATACCCCTGCTTAAAGAGGTGGCCACGTGTCAAACGCACTCCAGTTCTCAAATCAAGCATAAGAGAACAATGTGATGGTCGGGTAGGTTTGCTTATAACTAAGATCAACATATCGCTCAGAAAACTTTTTGGAACGACAAAGCGCAAAGCCCTCGGGCATACATAGAACATGTGCCGATGAGGCAAGGTAGATTGTCCTTATGGTGGCTCAACAATAGCCATATATATGCAAAACGATATATCATTCAAAGGCATAAAAGTAGAATAAATCGCATTTTTCAAGTTTAAACCACTCATTTGAAGAAATAATTTTTATAATCCTTCCTAGTGGAGTCGCAAATTGCAGGCGTGATTTTTACTTTTCGTCAACCGCGGTGTAAGTGCGTATTTGACTACCCCATTGTTTAGGTTTTATTGAAATCGCTACCAAGTCTTTAAAGGAAGACTCATATACCTAATTGGATATTAAAAATGGTAAGGACATCTTAGGGACTTATCTAATGTAGATTTTCCCATCTAGACTCCGTAGATGGTAAAAAATGCACGAAAGATTGAGTTCGAGGGTGAGGTACAACACAGTCAGAAACCATGTTGCCTATTGCTGGCCTCTAGTAAATATCGACTCACAACGAATTTTATGCCAAATAATAATCATATAATATTTCTAAGCACCCTAAAAATATTTAGCGTAAGTTTTTTCAGAAAACACATAAAAGACTAATTTTTAACGATAAGTTATTAGGCATTAATATTACAAAGTACTTATCAAGTTGTCCAAATTATCTGAATTACTTAGAACAGTTTCTTAGATCTTGTTTAACATGTGGGTGATAAAAATCATGCACAGAACAAATAAAACAACATCAATAAAAAAATAATAGTAAAAGGGATTAGAATAAATAATCACGGTTATCAATTAAATATCTACATCATGACAATAAATCATTAATAACTTCAAGCTAATAAATATAATTGAATTATTAAAGGGACCTTCGGAATCATACCTATGCAGTTTAGATTAAAGCGTGTAATGACATTCAGGCAGAGCAATCGTGGAACCAAGAACGTAGTATGACCAGGACCCGGAAAGGGAATTGAAGTAACGAAAAAGTGTTTGAGTGTTTAGAGGTTCGAAGTATATTTCAAAAGTATTTGGAATTTTTTATGTGCTCGTAAAATAATAATTGAAAAACCGTACTGGATTCGAAAAATCACATGTATTTATAGGCAAAGGGAATCTGCGCTTCACGCGCCCTCTGCGCCAGGCGCAAGCTATCGTGTGAAGCGCAGATCCACGTGTCATACGCACAATGGTGCACTTAACGTGACTTGCCAAATTAGTGTTGTACATGTGTGTACGCGTATTTAAAAAAGATAGAAAAGGGATCTGCGTCTCGGACAGGGACTGCACTAGGCGTAGGACTCTATGTGAGTCACAATTCCACGTGTCAGACGCTCGTTGACGTCCCTGAAACATCTCGGCCAATGTGTTGGACGCACGTGGCGCGCTAGGCGCAACTCCTGCGTCCATATCATTTGTCAGCCTTTTTCGTTAAACGCATTTTAAAAGATAATTTTTTATCCTTAAAATCCGAAGATTGAATGTTACGGAATAAAATCTGATTTGTATTTATTAAAATATTAATTAAAAATATTAAAAATTTTTATCAAAATAATAAATATATAATTCGGCTTTTAACGGATAAAAATATTTTATGGGCTTAAAATAAAATTAATTAGCATGAATAATTAATTGTGCTTTTAGAATAATATTTCAAAACACAATTTAAATTAATTTTGGGTTGGCTCTTCAGATTGCACTTCCGTTAGGCTGCAACAACTGATACTGTGATATATTTCATCATTTGACCGTTAAATGGGCAGACACTATTATGTGTCTACATTGACGACTATAGAAAATTTCATTGGAGTACTACTTTTCCTATTGAAAAGAAATCACAGGTCAAATAGTTATTCGTGTCTTTCCATGCTTTAATCGGAAATCAATTTGAACATAATATTAAATCTTTTCAATGTGACAATGGCACAAAATATATTAATGGACTCTTCAGTAATTCTTTGATCGTCATGTCTTAGTCTTTCGTCTTTATTGTCCTCACACCTCACCCCAAAACGGTAAATTCGAAAGACACATAAACAATTCAAATAATATCATTCGAACGATTCTAGCTAATGCTTCTATGCCACCATCTTTTCGGCATCTGCTTTATCTATGGAAGCATATCTAAACATTCTTCCTTCCTTAGTCTTAGATTATTTGTTACCTGCACAAATCCTCTATCAAAGTGACCCTTCTTACTCGGATTAGCGTTTTTTTGGTCGTTTATGTTTCCCGTTATTCCCCTCAACAACTATAAACAAACTACAGGAAAAATCTACCCCTTGTGCCTATCTTGATCCATCTCCAAGCCATTGTGGCTCAAAAGGCCATGATATGTCTAGTGGTAAGATAATAATTTGTCGTCATGTGCGTTTTGTTGGAACCGAATTTCCATTTTCTGAACTCCACAAAACCACTCTACAAATTATGATTTTCTGAGTGATAATCTTGATCCATCAATCATCCATCTTATTTCTAGGAATTTCGCACCACAAAATCCACAGCCTGCACAAATTCTTCTGCCTAACTTTCCACCTCTTACTCCCACCGGGCCACAATCTCACACGGGCCCAGCCAACCCGTTTTCCTCTGCTGCTCAGTCCCAACCCAATCATCATGTAGCCCAGACGCTACATCATGCCCTCTACCTTCTTCTCATACTAGCATTTTTTGCACGCGATGCGTGCTTGGATTTTTTTCAAAACAGAAGCTCAATGTTTTTCGACGTATGTAAAAGTCAAAATTTGAACATTAGACATACAAAGTATAATTGTTTTTATTTGCAAAATTTAATTGGTTTAGTCTCTGTCACTTAAGTCTTTCACCAGTCTTTTTTTTTTTTTTTACTTTTCAAGGTCAAAATTCTATGAATAAAATAGAAATTTTATTGAATTTAGCTATGATTTCTAATTTATAATTTTTTAGTTGATTTTTGAATTAAGTACACTACTTCATATATTGTGAAGAAAGTGGACACTTGAATTTCAAGTCAAATTTTTGTGAGTATCTATTGACGTTGCAGTGTATTGGTTGTAGTTTGTAAGTTAATCTTTTGATTTTTGTAAAGTTTCATCATTTGTGTGATTTGTATAATGTAAATTATGCAATTCTATGATTTTAGTTGACTTGTGAGTGATTGTTATAATTTTATTTCCAGTATTTTTATTTGAATCTCCCTTTGGTTTGTAAGTGGATTTGTAATTTAGAAAGGAAAAAAGGATAAAATAGTCTCTTCATTCGTGGACAGCATAGCTCCCTCTTTCCTTATATAATAGAGAGATATGTTGTACTTTAATTATTGAATGATATTTTATATAAACCTTTTTGCCTTGATAATTAATCGCTATAATATAATATAAAGAGATAGGTCCAAATATATGTAAAAGTTTCATTATATATAGAAAACACTATGAAAAAGTAAATAATTTTTTTTCCTTGTCTAACTTCTAAATTATGATTTCACTACAAATACACCTTAGTTTTTTTTCCTTGTCTAACTTCTAAATTTTGTTTGTACACATTGATATTTAAAAATTTCCATCATTTCAAATTTTGTCGTTTTCTAAATTTTAACACTTTGAGCTTCAATTATATTTGAAATGAAATTTTGATTTTTTCGTACACAATTTGATATTGGAATTTTTTTTTAGAAAAACAAAAATCGTTATTTTTTGCAAATTAATTTAGTTTTTTTTTTCTGAAAATGGATTTTTGCAAAAAATTGTTCGCAAAAAGTTTGATATTGTTTTGTTTTTCAAAATTTATTTCTGAACATGGATTTTTTGCAAAAGTTTTGGGCAAAAATTTAAATATTGGCATTTTTTTAGAAAATGAACTAAATTTGTTTTATATGAAAATGAACTAAATTTAAGTCCGATTGTATAAAAGCCCTTTTCAACTCATTGTTGTCATCCCACTTTTTTAACTACATAGCAGTCAACTAATTTCCTATTGTTTATTTCAACTAATGTGAAATAATTTTGAAGGTTAAAAGAATTATGTGCCTTTTTGGAAGTTCGCAAATTATGCTGATGGATAAATGTGTGATATCACCGTCAAAATCTTATGTTTTTCTCAAATTTGTGTTTATAGGTAACCTTTGTGAGTAATTGTGAATGGTTCTTGAGAACAGTGATTTGTAAGTAAATTTTTGTAGTAAATGTTTTTGTATGTATTGACGTTCTAGGTTATTAGTTTTACTTTGTGTTAGAATATATGTTAATATTCTTGTATATTATAGGATGATTTGTTATCATTGTATTTAGGTAACTATAGAGTAGTTTCCTTATGAGTAGCATAGTTGCAAATGTATATACTGATTGGATGGGAATAGAATCAATCAAGGGATTACACTCTTTCACTTTGTATGTTAATTTATTTTAAGGTTTAATAAAGTTTCTTGATTATTTAAATGATTTGCAACATGATTTTCTTAATTATATGAGTGATTTATAAAGTTTCTTCTTTTAAGTGATTTGTGAGTAAGTGTTGTAAATTAATTTTCGGTAGTTTTCTTTGAGTCTCAATTATAATTTTGAGATTCCTTTTGTAATTTAGAAAGGGGAGGGGGGGCAAAATAGTCAGTTCAAAAGAGGACACCATAGCTCCCCCCTTCCCTTATATAATAGAGATTATAAACTCGCCCACCTCACGTGGCCCTAGCACGTAACCTAAAACCACGTCAAACATGCCCTCCTCTCCTAAACCAAATAATCCCTTGGTCCACCACATGGAAACTCGTACTATCCATGGCATTTTAAAACCAAATCCTAAATACTTTACTTAGTGTCACGTAAACACCACCACGAACATTTCTCCTATTCTAAAAAAATCTTGCTAGTGCGCTTCGTGATCCCAATTGTAAATGTGCCATGTTTGGTGAGCTTAACACTTTAATTGATAAGACTTGGGAATTAATGCCTAGGCCACCGGATGTAGATGTTATTCGTTCTATGTGGATTTTTCGCCATAAGTATAAATGTGATGGTTTTTTTAGCGTTACAAGGCTTGTCTTGTAGGTGATGGAAAAACATAAGAGCAAGTTGTTGATTGTGATGAGACGTTTAGCCCCGTGGTTAAACCTACTACAATGAGAGCAGTCCTCAGTATTGATGTCTCTAACTTTTAGCCTATCCATCAAATACACGTCAAGAATGCTTTTTTACATGGTTATCTTAATAAATTAATTTATATGCATCAGCCCATGGATTTTCGAGACAATAATCATCCTAATCATATTTGCCTCTTAGAAAATCTTTACATGGTTTGAAACAGGCTCCTCACACTTGGTATCAAAGGTTTGCTAATTTTGTTGCTACCATTGGGTTTTCTTCCAAAAAATTGAGATCACTATTTATTTATTTACAAGAATGGTTCTGACACTACTTATATTTTTTGTATATGGATGAAATTATACTTACGGCTTCTTCTGATTGTAATTATTCCATGACTCTCTTGCATTCTGAGTTTGCTATGAAGGACCTATGTTCTCTAAGTTTGTTTTCTGGTATTGTTGTTACTCGTCATGCTCATGGACTATTTTTTTTATTTTAGAACAATATGCGTCAAAAATTATTGGACTTGCCGGCATGTCTAACTATAGTTCATGTCATACTCCTGTTAACACTAAGTCCAAGCTTAGTGCCACCATCGATGCTCCTTTTGATGATCCGACTAAATATCGTAGTCTTGCAGGTGCTCTTCAATATCTTACTTTCACTCAGCCTGATATAACTTATGTCGTGCCACAGATTTGTCTTCATATGCATGCTCCTACTAATGAGAATATGAGTGCTCTCAAGTGTATAATAAGCTACCTTCAGGGTACTTTATCCCATGGTTTGCATTTGCACACATCCACCGTTGATCACCTTATCTCTTACACAGATGTTGGTTGCAGTGGGTGTCCTGACAACCGTTGTTCAACTTCTGGTTATTGTGTTTTCCTCGGGGATAATCTGATCTCTTGGTCTTTCAAAAGACAACCTATACTCTCCTGTGGTAGTGCAGAGGCAGAATATAGGGGTGTAGCTAATATTGTTTCTGATTCTTACTGGATTAGGAACCTGCTTCTAGAGTTGCATTGTCACCTTCAAAAGGCTACTCTAGTTTACTTATTCGGCAATTTTGTTTAATATCAACGCACCAAACACGTTGAGATGGATATTCACTTTGTTCGTGAGAAAATGGCTAGTGGTGAAGTCCGTGTGCTTCATGTTCCTTCTCGTGACCAAATTGCTGATATTTTTGCAACAAGGATTTCACGCATTCTATTTAACGATTTCAGGGTTAGTCTAAGCATATGAGAACCTCACTCTTCGACCGAGGGGGTGTGTTAGAATATATTTAGCATACATCTCTTATCATTGTATATATCTTTATTTTAGCTAGTCAATATTTGATTACCATATTTCTAGCAATCAGTTAGCAAATTTGTAGCATAACTCTATGCTTGTAACTTGTATATATTCTCTAACTTGTAAAGCAATTCTCACATAATCAATTTCTTTCATAAAGGTAACAAACTTGGGAATCCAATAACCACCAAGCAATGGTAATGGATTGAGGAGAGGTTGAACCGAAAAAGAAGAAAGAAAATAGTTAATTGACTCCATATCTTAGAGGCCAAAAATGTCGAACCAAACATGCTCTTAAGGTGCAAAAAACCAAGTTGATTATCAACAATGAGGACTGAAACACGTTTGTTGGACTGCAAACAAGATCAGGTACCAGTACATTCTAGGAAATAAACCAATACTAATAGGGAAACGAATATTTCATCCCATAAAAGATTGATTTTCGGAAAAACTACTAGTAAATTACAACTGTATAAAAAGTGTCACAATTCACTCTGAAGCTTCCATATTGAAAGTATACCAGCAATTGGTCCTTTAATTAACTATATACTTTACAATTTTCTTACTGCCGTCTGTTGATGTAATTTATACGTATGCAATTACATTTGTCGTTTGATATTGTTCATTGAGGCTCCAAGATATTCGGAAGGAAGACATGAAAATTTTAGCTTTTATTATTTCCATGTTGATGATGGCTGCCCTTCTTTGTTCAGGTTAATAAATTCTTTTACAATAATGCACTTTTTGTAGAAAATATTTCACTTGCGGTGTATTGAAATGGAGTTTCTTGCATTTTAGACTTTTTCTAGATTAACTGAATATTTTTTAATCTTATGTATTACTGTGTAAGGCATTCCAAAAACTTTTACGCAATTATGATTATTTTTTAATATAAAAAAATCTCGATTTGAAAAATTTATCGCCAAGACAATATAATAAAACAAAGGTATTATTCCAATTATATATTAAGAAAACTCTAGTCATCTTATCTGCTACTGCATGTTTCTTTTTTTTCAAATTGTGCTACTAATTAATATTATAAAGTTTTTGGCAGTTGATGGTTCACTTGAATTCAGCCCTGCACCAAGTGACAATGTTATGAAACTCAAGTGTTGTTTCGACAACCATATAGGAGAATGTATTCCAGGGCAGGAATCTGAACAAAATTGTGATCAGTTATGTCTTCAAAATGAATGCTCGAAAGGAGGGCGTTGCAAAGTGTTCTTGCACCCTCCTCCCAACCATTATTGCCATTGCTATTGTTGATCTTTAGTACTAAAATTCTGATTTAATTCATCACATTTAATTGTATCAGTTTCAATCAAATATCGGCTGTATTTGTTTTCCATTATAAGAATAAGCAAATAGTTGTCATTAGATACTTTCAAGTTTCAAGTGACATAATTTTAGCTGGATTAGTTATTTTATATGAAATTACTTGAACTGATATGATTAATATTAGACAATGTTAATGATACGTGTTTTGTTTCGTCAAAAAAGTGAAACACCAAACCACCAAAACCCCCAAAACCCAAAACCCCCAACCCCCCCCCCCTTCCCTCTTTTTTTTTTCTCTGAAACCTTAGCCTCCCTATCCCTTCTTTATTAATTAGGGATTGTCTTGGTTTATTTTTTCCTCTTTTATTTTCAGTTTTTAATTGCTTTTTTGATTTTGTTGAATAATTTAGTATCTCTTTGTGAGATTTCTTCAAACACTGTTATGGGGTTTTTAGTCTCAGTTTTGGAGATCTACTTCTCCCCTATAGGAGTTGTGAGTTTGGTTTTTTTTGTTTTTAGTTATGAGAAATATTCTCATTGGTTGAAGTTCGAGACTCAACATGAAGGTATCGGAATCTCGGATGTGGTATAGGCAGGATCTTGACACTCGGGATGTCATGAAAGCCCAAGGATCCCCTCCAAATTACAATTTATAAAACACCTCAACACAACCCACTAACAAGTAGCAAGGGCAAGCAAGGGATCGAACCCAAGGGAGAACCGACAGTGAACACAAATTTCGGACTATTAGAGGATGAATCTTGGTTACAACTAGGATTGAGGGTTGTATTAAACTAGGTCACGCAATTAAGTTATAAAGAGAATACAATATGATGAAAATAGGTCTTGGGGATGAGGCTCTAATCTAAGTTCATATGAGATAGTCAATGGAGAGCTAGTTAATTGAGGTGTGGATGTGATGAAGTGAACTATATGCTATAACTAATCACCTTCTCAAGCAAATAGTACTATGTTAGACTAAGCAACTCCTACTCGTGGTAATTACTCAATTCAACATGCTTAAGTACATCAAATTCACAAGTCTTGACTCAAAGACCTAATCTCTTAGTGAATTCAAGACAATGAGTCTAGTGAGCAACACATCCTAAATTCACCATCTCGATTACAATTAGGATAGCTTAGAAGAGTTTCAATGGTGATCAAGCAAAGAGACCCACAACCAATTACACTAAAACTCAATTTCACATTCACAACCCCATCAACATGCTCCAATCAACTATTCATAGTCACAAAGAGAGGTTTTCACCCCCAAGCCCTAAAATGGAACTACTCACTACTCATGATGAATAACATAGCATACATAGAAACACGAATTACCAACATGCAAGTAGAAATCGAGTAGAGAAATTGAATAAACTAAAGAAAATCAAACATGCAACTACTTGGATTGAAATCAAGTGCAAAAAGTACAAACTTACTGATTACAAGAAATAACTGTTGAGTTTAAAGCTTAAAATTCACTATGAGTGCATAAATTAATGGAGATCCTCAAGAGTTTGAAGTTGTCACCCCTTTTCTCTCTTGTTTCTCTCTCCTTTTAAAGCTAAGAACTAAAATCTAGAAAGTAGAAAAACCGTCCCCCCCCCTTTACATTCCCCTCCCCTTTTTCTTTTATATGACACTCAAAAAATATTAAATCGTGGCGGAGAAAGCAAAGTTGTCGCCAGAGCACAGGGGGAGTGCCCGCTCCTTCATGGAGCTCCCGCTCTAGGGGATTGGGGAGTGCTCGCTCCTGAATGGAGTGCTCGCTCCTGAGGTTCTGCCGCCGATCAACAAAAACTGCCCATGTTGAGCTGGAGCTCCAGTGAGGAGCGGTAGCTCCGAGTTTGAAGCAGCGAAATCAGCTCCACTATGGTGATCGTACCCCAACCAAAGTCGTGAGCCATCGCGGGAACCTGGGAAGCAACACAAACAACACCAAAACACAACCACAAACTACTCTAGGACACCAAAAAGACTCAAGGACACAAAAATTATGGAAAATGAACTAAAAACTAACGAAAATGTCTCGACCAAAGCTTAAAAAAGGAGCTTAAAAGACGACCTTGAATGAGCACAAAAGCTCATTCATCAACTCCCCCAAGCTAGAGGGTTGCTTTCCCTCAAGCAAACATGAGGAAAGATGACACAAAACTCAAAAGAAATTGTGCATGAGAAACATTCTCAATCTAGCTCATAGCTCAATCCTAAGCCCCATTGAACGCGAGAACACTCGTGATTGAAAAATGAGGTAATGGTGTAATGAATGGGGGAGAGAGGAGCGCGCAAACCAAGTCAGGACCAATCAAACCGCTCACCAATTGCTCGACCCTCAAGTAAGGACGACCACCACTATTAAGCTCTGAACACAAATTCACAACATAACCGTCATGAGGGACCATAAATGTGACTAGAAAGTCAAGGGGACTTCTCACGGCTTGTAATGTTGGCTAGGTTAGGGGGGTGGGAAAATTTTGGGAAAGTAGTGCTACATATATCCTAGTGGAGTTAGAGAGATAAGGAAAGAGAGAACCGAGACATCAATCCACTGCTAAAGATAGAACCACAACCAAAAACCAGAGGACGGGAGCCAACACTAGTAGAATAAATGCTATTTGCTGCGGTCAAAAAGTGGCATATTGCTGCGGTTTTGACCGCGCAGCAATTAAGGGGGCAGCAATAGGTATTAATTATATTGCTGCGATTTTAAACCGCAGCAATATCGACAAATATTGTTGCGGTTTTTAGGCTAAACCGCAGCAATATGTGTTTTTTTTAATTGAAAAAATACAACATATTGCTGCGGTTTTGACCAGAAACTGAGCAATATATACCGGTATAGGTAAAAAAAAAAAATTATCATTTGCCTTCAAATTTTAGGGATAAAAATATAGAATGAAAATAATACAACATAAATATTAAAGAATTGCTTATTCGACTAAAAAACAAAATTCAACATATATAAAAAAACAGAAACTGATTCATCTCCAAAAAATGAAAAAAAAAATTCAACAAATAAAATTCAACACGACCGAATTCGTCAGATCTGGGTTCAACTTAAAAAATTCAATATATTCATCTGAAAAATGAAAACGAAAAACAGAAAAAAATTTCGCACCATCCAAACATCATACATGATAATTACAATTACAAAAGCAAAACAAATTAAAACTCTGATCAGATGCTTCCCCGTCTTTCGATTTCTTCGACTGGGTTCGTCAAATTACCGTCGATGAATTCGATGGAGATGGCGACTGGATTCGCGGATTCGTCGATGAATTAATTCGAGGAACGACCCACGAGAGATAGTTGAAGAATGAACGACCCACGAGAGAAGGTTGAACGAAAGTCGACGGCGATCTTGTGAATCTGGCGAGCGACCCACGAGAGAGGGTTGACAAACGAACGACAAAGAGCGGTCGACGACGACCTTACGAATCTGGCGAGGGACCTTGCGACGCCGTTAATTTCGAACGGTCGACCGGCGTGATTGAGCCGTTGATTTCGAACGGTTAACCGGCTTGATTGGGAGGAGAGAGAGAAGATGAGGAGAGGAGAGAGAGAAGATGAGGGGGGAGGCGTGAAATGATGAGAGGAAAAGAGGAGAGAGAGAGAGAGAGAGGAGGAAACCCTAACTGGTAAATCAGAGAAATAAACGCACCCATGGGCCTTTTTATTATAATTTTAAAAGCCTAATGCTGAGGTTTTGTATAGGAACCGCAGCAATAGGTTTAAATAATATTTTTTATATATTTTTTGATATATTGCTGCGGTCCTACGTGGAAACCGCAGCAATATTAGCTAGCCAGGGCCCCACATTTTTTTCAAAATGTATTCGTTGAACAATATTGCTGCGGTTTTGGGAGGGAACCGCAACAATATTGTTATTTTCTGTTTTTTGTTTTCTTTTGGCATGTTATATTGCTACGTATAGGTAAAACCACAGCAATATCACCGCAGCAAATAGCATTTATTCTACTAGTGCAAACACCAACAAACTAGCAAAATTATTCTACTTAGAGTTTACTCAAAATAAACAACTACTCCAAGTTAGGAACGAACATAAGGGTAAGAGTTGAAGGTGTTTCCTAATTTCTCTTCTTTCTCATTTCATTTTTTTTATTTATATATAATTTTTTCTTTTTCTTTTTTTTCATATAATTTTTCTCTCCCTTTTTTTTTGAATTACCCCTAGATGGGGGTAATAGGAAGATAGCATTGAAAAGCAACAAAATGATATAAGACTTACAAAAACGCCATCAAGCAAACAGAATCATTAATCCACAACGAGCTAGTACCGGTTGTCCTAATCTCTCAAAAGAAATAAACTCCACTAGTGGGAATTATTTGGCATGTGACTAGAGATGTAGGCTTCAAAGAGAAGGGAGGACAAAGGCTAAGAGGGGCCAAAAGTCGGGAAAAAAAAATTGATGAAAAGGGGAGGCTTTTTGGCTATATAGTTAATCCTAAATTCTAAATGAATGCCCACTATCCTTCTTCCTAGTGATTCATGGTGCGGGATACGAATGCAAATAAGGAGACCCTAACACGTCCAAACTAAAGAGAGGGCCCCATACGACGCTTACGGGGTTCTGGCAAGTTTTTCAAGCATCACAACTAGAAATTACACCGTGCCAACCACTCCCCCAAGCTTACCACGCACATTACACTGAGAACCATCACGCATCAAAGCGGAGAATGGGAATCGGGAACAATACATGAACCAAATTAGGATGTTAACCATGCACAAGACTCGACTAAAGGACCTAGACTCGATCAAAGGGGACTCGAAGACACTACAACTAGCGCTAACGACACAAATACATCAAATACTAATGAAAGTGAATAGCACAAAACAAAAACAAAAGACTAAAAATGTGAAAGAAAAAGGGAAGAAAGCAAAGAAAAAAAAAATGAACAAACATTAGTAGGTTAGTGTATTCAAAAGAAAAACAACTAACTACCAAAGTTGATTTAGATTAGCGAGAATTTGGATTAAAGGTGATTTGGATTTTGAAGTGGGAGAAAACACACATGCACGAGAGAACTAAGCAAACAAGAAGGGAACACACAACCAAAACCAACCATAACCTCATGCATTCACCTTCTCAAGAAATCTCAAACAAACACCACCCAAGAAAACAAAACCGAATACGGAACACATGTAAAGTACCTCATGCATTCACCTTCTCAAGAAATCTCAAACAAACACCACCCAAGAAAAAAAACCGAATACGGAACACATGTAAAGTACCTCACTTACCCCCCCTCCCCAAGCTTAGGTGAGCGCCGTCCTCGGCGCTCTTAGCGTGTAATCTAGTAGTCCCCGAACTCCGGTGGACCATGAGGCTCCCATCCGCCTGTATATCCTATTGGAAAGTCGGGCGTGTCCGGGTTATACCCCCGTGCATTTGGGTCGGGGGTGTAAGGATAAGCGGGGTCACTCATAGCTTTCATCTGCCCCGGAACTTGCCAATCATACCCATATTGTTATACGGGAAATAGGGGTGCCCATATCGGTTTAGGGGTCCTTCTTGGGGAGGTTGGTAGGGGTAGTTGAGGTGAGGAGGTTCAGGTACAATGTTAGTGTTCAGTTCAATCCGTTCCAATCGGTTACGGATGTCAAGGATGGCATCATTAATGTCAATGGGGGCGCGGGAAGAAGAGGAAGGTGCTTCTACCTCAAAAAGTCCAACAGATTGGGCCACAGTTGCCCTAGCCCTAGCCCCTGGAAACTCATTAATCTCATCCTCGTTGTCGAGGTTCCCCATTGGAAACATCCACTTAAGCCAAGTACTACTCGGGGGACCTTAACAAGAGGTTAGGTTAGAGTTGGGCAAATAATAATAGTGTACCCCATGGACCCTCTAGCTAGATCTGTCTTCTTTATTCGTGTTACGAATGAAGCCGAAGGTTCTAAGGGCATCTAAGTCCAATGAGGGGCTGTGATCTACTGGGTCACAAGCGTCTATTAGGTCCTTGAATCCTAGCTGAATTGCAGGCCACGTCACCATCCCTCCCATATGGATATCTCCCTTGGTGTTAAGAATTTTTTTACAACATTCAAGAAAGAGCAAACCAAAGTGCAATTCATATTGGGGATAGAGGGCGGCATGCAATGTTGCTAGTTCTTCCGCGTTGATCTTGTGGAAGTCTCCTTTCGGTGAGAGAATGTTATGAAAAAGTCTAGAAAGCACCCGAAGGGAGGGACTTATGACATGATTTGGGTATGCATTACGAGACACAAAAGGGCTTTTGTTGGTGATTTCTTTCCACCACAACGTGGCATTAAATGTTTGCTCCGGGCCACTAGGAGTAAGGCGTATTGCCTTTTTATCCCACCCAAAAATCTCATTTAATCTCACAAGGGAGATGTTTTGTTGTCGGTTGAAAATGCAAAATGAGATTTGGGTTTCGGGAGGCAAGACGTCTTCCTCGGAAGTGACAACAATTTGTAATGTGGAAAGAAATTCCAAGGTTAGCCTATTAATTGTTTTGGGTTATTCGGTCTTGAACTTTACCCAACCAATTCTACTCAATAAAGTGTCCATATCGCGGTGAATACCCAAACTTCTACATGTCATTTGGTCGTAAAATCGTGTTGAAACTACATTCCTTGACTCTAGGGTTTTATAAATGTGTTGGAATTGACGGGGAATGACAAGGTTGGGGACTTCAACTTCCGGTTTGGGCGAAGCAAGGGAACCGGAAGGCCTACTAGTGTTTCGGGCTTTCTTATTTCCAGCCATAACAATGGAGACAAAGGTAAGCACAAACAATCAAGACAAGAGCCCACAACTACTCAACCAAAATGACTTCCCTTCCTAACAACAATCAACAAATCAAAGTAGAAATGTAGTTTAATCCAATTTATCACAAAATCACCCAATAAGAAACAAAAACAAGCAATGTAAGATGGAAAATTCACAAGTCTCAATATAGGGTTTGAGCAAAATAAAAAGGGTTTTGAAGGAATCGTTACCCTTGATGCGTGAACTCCCTTTTTTAGCTAGAATTGAGCCTTCCTTTTGTATTTGAGCACTTTGCTTGCTTGATTTTGGTCCTTTTTTTCTGAAAATTGTTGCCCTAACCTTTACTTGGTGGTTTTGTGAAGCTTGAAGAGAGAGAGACTGGAGGTGTTTAATGGAGGTTAGAGACTGGGGATAAATATTTGTGGTTGTGAGAGGGAGAGAGTGAGAGGTTTGAGTGAGTTTGAGGGTGTTCTTGAGTGTTTTAGGGAGCATTACACAATCCAAATGGCATCCTTCGATAAGCAAAGGTGCCATAAGGACATGTGAAAGTTGTTTTCTCTTGATCTTGTGGGTCAATCGGGATTTGTAAAAATCCGGAGTACCCATCAAGAAAGCAAAAGTGTGTATGACTCGCCAACCTCTCTAACATTTGGTCAATGAAAGGGATTGGGAAATGGTCTTTACGGGTTGATTTGTTTAATTTTCTATAATCTATATACATCCTCCAACCTCGTAACCGACCTTGTGGATACAACTTCACCGTGCTCATTCTCAACTATGGTCAAGCCTCCTTTTTTTTTGGAATTACTTGGACTGGGCTTACCCATTTACTATCCGAAATAGGATAGTTTATCCCGGCCTTGAGTAGTTTCAAAACCTCATTTTTTACAACTTCTTTCATATTTGGATTTAGTCTCCTTTGAGGTTCAATGGAGGAAGCTTGATCATCTTCAAGATAGATACGGTGCATACAAAGCGATGGGCTTATCCCCTTAAGATCATTAAGCGATTAGCCGAAGGCACTTCTATTTTCTTTCAAAACATGTATCAAATTTTTCAATTGGGTGCCTTCTAGCTTCGCATTAACAATAACGGGAAAAGCTTTGTCAGCACCAAGAAATTCATATTTCAATGAGACGGGGAGGGGCTTTAACTCTACCTTAGGAGGAGGCGTAGAGCTCCCCTCCAAATCGACATTTAGTACTTCAAACCTTCCATGTGGTGAGTGGTAGATCTCGGACTCATTTAGGAGTTTCTCATATTCCTCTTCTTCTAGTATACCGGTATCTATCTCCCCCCACAAAGTCTTTTAGAGAGGATCTTCAAGCTCCATGGCTCTCTCCATCTTCCTAATATATGTTAGCAGAGATATCTAATACATTGTAAAAAAAAAATGAATCTAGACTACCAAAGCAGATGAAAGTTTTAGATATAGAGTGGTGGACTAGTTTGTACTAGAGGTCTTTTGTTTGTGTTCTAGAAATTTGTGTACTCTGGTTCCTTCCAGAGCCTTTGTACATTCCTTTTTTTTGGACGTAGTTGTGTTGGTTCCATTTAATAAAAAAATCTTACTTACAAAAAAAGACAGATAGCACTTTTCATGCAGTACTCAGCTTCTTTTCTTGCTTGGTCCAGTGTAAAGTATGACAATGCGATCATCTCCTGCAATAATGACGAGTAAAAGTAGGAAAAAAACAGAAATACAAAGAGAATGCTAGATAAAATCCCATTCAAGTTTGAAACAATCTTTATCAATTAGAAAAATAAAATAAGTTTATTATAAAGGATTAATGAATCATACAAAACAAGGTATCAATTCCCAAAATTTAATACAAGAAAAGGTGTGTCAAATGCCTAATATCATGTAATTTTCTTGGAATGAATTCGATCCTTGGCCTTCCCCGCTTTCGGTATTTGGAAGACAAAGCTCCATCTCAAGCATGCTTTTGTGCTTGAGCGCCTACCAAAGAGAAGATACAAACCAAGAATATTCTCAAGAGGAGTTCTCACACTCTAAGTTGTTAAATCATTGTAGTTTGCGTCTTAAGAGAAGGAATTTCTTAAAGATCTTTTACTCTTGTGTTCTTGGTGGTTTTCTTTGGCACTTATTATTATTCTTGTTTAGGATGACCAGAGCTCGACCTTGTATTACCGAAGATGCTCCGGTAGCTTGAAAAAGAAGGATGAAAAAAGCTTGGCTAGCTGAAGTTTTGAAGATGTTATTAAGGTTTTCTACAGCTATAATCACAAACTTCTTCTGCCCAGTTGCCACGGGGAAATTAAGGTCCCATGATATCCATGCCCCATTTGGCAAAAGGAAGTGGGAACAAAATTGGAGTGAACTAGTTGGACGGCTTCTGGTGAATATTACCATGCTTTTGGCAACTATCACACTTTTTTGCATAAACAAGGGTGTCTTCCTTTAAGATAGGCCAATAATACCCAGTCCTTAAGGCTTTTTCGCCCAATGCTCTTCCTCGTATGTGGGAAGCACAAGGTCCTTCATGGAGTTCTTTCAATACTTCCAATCCATCTTCTCTGGTAATGCACTTGAGAAGAGGACGGTTGAATGCTTTCTTGTAGAGTCTCATCCCATAACTCAAACCATTTGTCTCTTACTTTCACATACTTAGCACTACAAAAAAAACTACATATAGAGGCAATCCAAAATTGCATCTAAATATATATCTGTAGCCTCTAATGGTGTTTAGAAGCAATTTTCTCGCTGCCTCTAATTAGTCCGTCGCTAATTATAGGTTGCCCTAATGCCACTTTTAGAGACAAACAAGTTATGGTGTTGCTAATTGTGGGTTGCCCCTAATGCTACCTTTTAGAGACAGACAAGTTATGGTGTTGCTAATTGTTGGCTGCCCCTAATCCCACCCTTTTGAGGAACAAAACTTGAATTGTTGCTAAAGCCACTTACATTTAGAGGCGACCACCAGGCAGTCGCTAATTATAGGTTGCCTCTAATGCCATATTTTTGGGGCACACATGTTACGTTGGTGATAAGACCATTTATATTTATAGGCAACCATAAGTTTGTCTCTAATTTTAAATTGCATCTATTGCTTAGTTTTTGGGGCACACACATATTGTTTCTAAAACCACTTATGTTTAGATGCAACTATAAATTTTGCCACAGATTATATTTAGATGCAATTACGTTTCATAGGTTCAAAAAACATTTAGGGGTAATTATACATGTTGCTCCTAATTATATTTAGATGCAACTGTAAAATTTTATAAAATAGCTTTTTAGATGCACCAAATTATTATAATGATATTTAATAATGCTACGTAATTTTTAATATTATTTATTTATATACTTATTTTGCATAATAATTCATAAAATTAACATAAATGGAAGAAAGAAATTATAGATTATCAAAGAAAGAAATATGCATTTATATAAAAGTGACCACTATACACAATCCAAAATAATATCCATAGATGGTGAAACATAATAACCTAGAAAGTTTTAACATAATCATTCTCGTATTCTAAGGAGCCAAAATCTAAGTAACTTAAGCTATATAATAGAGATGCACCATATCTGCCAATCTGTTCCAAAAAGTATGTGCCCAAAAAATCTCCTAAATATGCAACTGTTGTACATCTTCACTAATAGTTATAAGCCGGGCTTAGTAATACCCTGTAACCTCGTCGTCACTAACACTAGTATCACTGACAATCTCTATGATCTGATATTCTTCGCTTTCATAAGCTAGAGCAGAATATCCATCCCCTTTCAAGAGCTCTATGAGATGATCATCACTGTTTTCACTGTCCTTATGTATGTCTTCTTGGTCAAAGATCATGACCCCGTTGTTCGTCCTCTTCCTGTAAGACCTTCTTCTAGGAGCAACCAATCCTGAGTACAAACCAAAAAGATCCAGCATTAAAATACAGAAATAACATATATAATAAAAATAAAAAGAATACAGAAGATGTGGTCTTCCTTGGTTTATTGACATGAACATAGTATATCAATAAGAAGCAAAAAAGAGGCCCTCATGATATAAGGACTTGACTGTGATATTATCACTTTCTAATTTGAGATGGATGATATAATATTAGAACTCTCATCCTTCCCCTCTTCTCTAACAATCTGTTTCTTTTAATCCTCTCTTTTCTCAAGGGCCAACAAATGAGTTATAATAAAGCAGCACTGAAAGTTTCATGGCAACTAAGCAATTGACAGATAATAGTCTCATTATCTGAATGGACAAGCTGACTTAGGGCTACAGACTCAGTCACTGTAAAGCCAAAATGAGTAAGGGAATAAAAGATAAAGATTGATAATCTTACACTCCTCAATTCAGTAGATTACAAATTTACATTTTGTTTTTACATATCTTAATGTTATTTGTAGTACTTTTGGAACTAGCCTTTCGCTACTAAGCAGTAGTGTTCTATCAAAAGATAAGAATTAATCTTATAGCCTACAGTTATAGACTTATAGATAACCTATATTGGTTGGCCGCTGGCTTTTGTTTTTTGAGAAAAGAAGCTACAGAATAGAGAGATGAGAGAAACGTAAGAGGCTCGAGAGAAGCATACTACTAGGAACAAGGACAAGAGGGGAAAAAAACTATCAAGTTCAAAACAAAGTATTCAGGTTTAGACTGGACAGGGCTATTTGAAAGTCAGTTTGTCCATTACATTGGTTGAGCAGGACTACTGAAGCCAAAACAAAAATGGTTCCTATAAAAACAAAGAAATAACAATACTAAGTTACTAACTTCATTTGACAGCCTACTAGTCTCCTACGAGCAACAACAAAAAACTTCTCGAAATTCTCCAAAATCAATATGAGCATAAAAGGAAAATAAAAGCATATATCTAAAGGAAACAAGATTTGGGGGGACGGGGTGAGTTAGGTAGTGCAGAAAATACAAATCTAAGGACTTGACTGTGATATTATCACTTTCTAATTTTTCTATGGCCTCTGATGTCCACTGACACAAGAAAAATCCTTGTGTGAATGTGGTCAGAAGGGTTGTCTATCAGCATTAAGACAAATATGTTCCTCAATTTTGCCTATCAGAACTTTCAGAACTGCCATTTAATACATTTCAAACTGACAAATCACCCTGACATACTTCATGCTTAAACTTAATGAGACCAATCAAGCACAAGTAAGTACATGAGGAATGACCAACTGATAGGTCAGTGTGGGTGAAACCGCAAGTTCAAGAAACAAAAGGCCCTGGGTTATGTTGGAATTGGGCATTCATCATCCTTGAAAATCAGAACAGCTTTCTGCACTACCTAGCTTAGGAGTTAATCTGGATTAGAGAAAGGAGATTAGAGAACTCATGTTTACATATTTCTCAGGAGTTATGGGTCATGTAAGCATTTTACACGTAGTTTCATCAGAGTCGGGCCAAATTTGGAACACTTAAGAAGTTCTATCTTGTCCTGTCTAAGCTTCCTACATGACATAAGGCAAGTTGTCCGTCTTTGTGAATCTGAGAGTCAATACATGACAAGCTGACACTGCTTCAATAGAATGATTATTGCCTTATGGTGACTGTCAATAATTTTCATATATTTGCCAAAATAAGGTAACCTAAAGGTCCATCCTCTTTAATCTTTGGCTCTGAAATCTGAACTCTAGCTTCAGACTACAACTGGCCAACCCCCCCCCCCCCCCCCCTACTAACACGCACATGTAAATAAAAGAATATGTACATCAAAGATTCTAATGACTTCAAATGACAATTTCTACGAGATGACTTGAAACTTTTTAGGACTCATTATTTTCTAATGAACTATAAATTTCTAGTTACTCAACATGATTGAATAAAACTTAACGACATACTATCGTTTCAGGATTGTATGTTTTAAGTTACAAATAAATACAAAATTTCCACAACAACAACAACAACAACAACAACAACAACAACATAATAATAATACCAGAATTAAAGGGACGCAATTAGACCTTCTTATTTGAAAAAAAAAATATTAATAACTAAATTGAACCAAAAAAACTACTTTATACCTTCAGAATCATCAACCATCTTCTCCTTCCCCTTACTTCCAGCCGCAATTTTCGGGGATGAAACCCTTGCTTTCTTGCGTTCCTTTTCGTTGACCAGTTCGCTCCCCTTTGCTGGAAGGGCACAAACAATTTGCCTACCTTCTGCAACCTCTTCTGCAATGGTTCTCATGACTGTGTCGAAGGCTGCTTTGGCAAATATACTCATGAATGGCGTTGTTGCTTTGTTTCCCCTCAAAGAAAGATAAAAATCAAGGAATTTTCTTTCACTGATATTGTCGAAACAAAGTTTCAGCCATGCCTTTCTTTGTGGATCTTCTTCAATTTCATAAGCAATTTTTAATGGTGTTAAATCTACCATTTTTTGGTGTTTTGGGGTTGGGTTTACCGGAAAAAGGGAGGGGATTGGTGTTGTACAGGACCGAAGATTGGAGGATGCCGAAGGGAAGGGAAAGATGAACCGGAAAAGAGGATGGGGATTAGGGTTTAATGGGAATTAATTAAGGGGTCATATAGTTGGTTTGGCAAAGGGAAGGGGAGAAGTTATTAGCAGGTTTGTTTCGTTAAGGCGGGAATCTATTTCAGAATTAAAAAATTTTCCCTCCTTATGTTATCTTTTTTATATCTTTGATTTTTGTGTTTGAAAAACTTTGAAATTATACCGTAAATAATTTATAAGATTTTAGAGAATTTTCATATTTTCTTCTTTATACAACAGATATTTCGTCTCAGGAAAAAAATATTCATTTATTGTTCCTTATGAAATAAAGGACATGTTCTCTTCCGTATAAAACAGCTGAACTGAACTGAATTGAATTAAATTGAATTGAATTAAATTCAATGTAATAAATATATAAATAATATTGAAACAATAATAATATGAATATTAAACAATAATTATAATGATAAATAATAATAATGAATAATAATAGTATTTTGGATATTTTTAAATGATAGTTATAAATAAATAATATTAATAATCATAAATTATTAATAATAATAATAATTAATGATAATAATGATAATTGCATCATATAAAAACCGTTTTGACGCGATTTTATTGGTTTATGAGATAAAAAACGTGGGTTTATGTGTGCTTTTGACCTAAACCATGTTCATCCTAATAATAATAATAATAATAATAATAATAATAATGAGTAAAGCTACAATAAACAAAATAATATATAGAAACAACAACAAAAACGATAACAATAATAATAATATTTAGCAAAATGGTTATATAAAAGATTGGAGATGAACTGAACTGAACTGATTGGAGCTGAGTTGAACTGAAATGAACGAAACTACTTGGAGCTGAACTGAACTGAACTGAACTGATTTATGCTTAACTGAACTGAACTGAAAATAAGTTGAGGAGACAAGGCCCTAAGATAAATTTCTGCACGATCACACGTTGTCATAATATTGGCAACAATTGAATATTTTCAGAATTTTCTATTTGAAGCAAATAATGCATGTCATCACCGATAACTTCTTAACAAAGACTCAATTTATTGATTTATATTTATTATGAGCATAAGTTGCCAATAACTCTGTTATGAAGAATGTATCAATAACTCACCAAACTAATTTATTGACACATGAAATGTCTTACCCTAATAAATTGATCGATTTGATTGAGTCATGAGTAAAAGTTAACCAATTAACTTATGCATAAATATTCATCATTGTACTGGCTCCATTTAAACTTCTTTGTTGTTTTGATTGTGGTTTGAATAATTACCGCCTATAATTCTATAGCCTTTGAGGAGCTTAAGATTATGCACCATACCCTGACATGGTGCGTGGTTCTTGGTTCATGATAGATGCCCTTATATTATTGTCATGTCTTCTATCTTTATGCACCAAATTAGGTTCATTCAAAGATGGAGGTTGTTGGTGGTAGCCCAGTGTAGTTGGCCTAATCATACGAGGATGGTAAATCCGAGGGTCAAGGGTAATTGGAAGATTTTGATTATAACGAGCAATTATGATGGTGTTAGTTTACATCTACGTACTAGGTAATTTCAAGGTGTTGGAATTAAGAATTGGAGATATATATTTGTTGTTGTGGTGAATTATTTTCGGTGTTGGAGGAATTTTGTTGATAGTCATAATATTGGTGATTCGATTTCATTTATTTAGAACACTCACTCACAAATCACTTAAAAGAAACTTTACAAATCACATAAAAATCACGCAAATCACTCAAACAATCAGGAAACTTTATCTCTATTTAAAATAATAATTAAATTATTACTTTTTTATAGTGTTTCCTATATATAATAAAACTTTTACATTAATAGAATTGGACGTATCTTTTTCTATTATATAGTAGCGATTAATAATCAAGGTAAAAAGGTTTATGTAAAATATATATCATTCAAGAATTAAAGTACAACATATCTCTATTATATAACGAAAGGGGGAGAGCTATGGTGTAATAGTCCTGTTTTTATGAGCGTTTATTTAAAAGCTAAATATAATCATTAAGCTAATTATGTTTCGGATACTCTTATTTTATTTGAGTTAGAGTTGAATTATATCGACGTGTTGGTTATGTATTTATTTATTTATTTTATTGTATGAGATTATTATTATTATTTTATATTTTGGGTTTGTGCATTTAGTTGAGCGGTATTTCGCAAATTGGAAAATCAAGGTTGATTTCCTTCTCGAACCACTCAACCCTTTTGTTGTGTTTATCCGTTTATGAAACCAAAACACCCCCCTTGTCGGTTTAATGAAACAAAGCCCCAACCCAATTTTCTTCTCCCCCGTAAAACCACAAACCCCAAAAATTGAAACCCCAATCCCGTGAGAACCCAAACCCCCAAAACCCCGTGAAACCACGGCAAACCTAACCCTCCCCTCTCTTGTTCGCCAGCGCTGCTCGCGGAGCTCCTTTCGTGCGCGTTGCCGTCGGCCGTTTTCAACTCGCCGGAGACTCGCGCTGCACCTCGCATCCCTGTTCGTCTCTCTCTCGTGCGTCAGTGGTGTTGTTCGTGTTCGTTGTTGCCCTGTCTCTCTCCCTCTCTTTTGTTTGTTCGTGGTTACTGCTGTGGTGGCAGTGTTAGTGCCGCCGTGGCTTGCTTCTACCTCGTCGGTGCTCAACCAGCCTTGCCCAAACTTCGAAACCCCCTAGCCCTCGTGGCTCTCTTCTTCACTGCTCTTGTGAGCAGAGGTACTAACCCCTCTTTACCTCTCTTTTGAATTGATTTTGTCTAATTGAAGTTTATAATAATATTATTAGTATGTTGATTGTGAAATTATGATATAGTTGATGCTATGGATATTATATAATTGATTGAATGTGTGGCTCTTCTAACAAAATATAAAGAAAGTACTTTACCTCTCTATTTAGTATTATGATTTTTGGGATGGCTGTTAGATTGTTGTTATTACGTTGTGGTCGTTGTTGGATTGTTGTGGTGTTGTTGTGCCACTTATGTTGGATGGTTGTTGTTTTATTGTTAGGTTGTGGTTGATGTTGTACTATTGTGTTCTTGTTATTGTTGTGTGTGTTGTTGTCTTGTTGTGGTACTATTGTTTATGAGGCATGTGTTCTCGTGGTGGTGTTGAATTAGTTATTTACTACTTATGGATTTGAAATGTTATGAGTTAGTAAGAGACCATCTAAGTTTCTTTGGTTCTAATGTTGATAGGAAGTTGTTAATTAAACTTAAAATCGTATTCATGTTATCAAACAGACTTGTAGTTTGAATTCATTGTTACTTATAAGCGAAGAGTATTACTGTTAAGAAGTTATGAAGGTATATGTTAATATAGTAATGAAGGAGATTGTAATAAGAATGTCAGTTCAATTAGTTTACTTATAATTCAATGGGGAATGGTTCTT
Source organism: Beta vulgaris subsp. vulgaris (assembly GCF_026745355.1). NCBI lineage: Eukaryota > Viridiplantae > Streptophyta > Magnoliopsida > Caryophyllales > Amaranthaceae > Beta > Beta vulgaris. Next base: position 235,626 of record NW_026611041.1, on the reverse strand, counting down.
GGGTGTTATGGTTGTTGTTATTGTGATAATGATTTATTTATAACTAGAATGATTTTTCTTGTTGGTTATGACTTTAAGAAGATGTTTAATTACACGGAAGTTTACGGTATAATGTTCATAAACTAAATGCATTGGCTAGTAAATAGAGTATATAATTTTATTGGAGTTGTAAATGGTGTTATTAAGAAGAATCTCTTAATTAGACTTTGAAAGTAAATAACTTGGATAGTTTTCTCACAAAAAGTTATAAAAGGAATTAACTAATAGTTGCTAATAAGGAGGATATTGAAGTAAGTTTAACTAATTATGGACTAGACTATTAAGATGATGTTTTTAGATCGGGATTTGGTTTAATAATTATAAATAGAGTGCTATAAATGAATTAGTACGTGACTTTTTGTAGATAAGTGAATACAAGGGTAATGATTACTTTAAAGGAGTTTTAGTTATTTGATTCAATTGTTTTGTAATTAAGAAAGGAGTGTGGACTTATCAATGTAGGTGTGAATATGGTTCCTAGATGGTTCATTGTTGATTACATTAATTAGAATTCTGCTAATAGTATAACTAGAACCATGTTTGGTCACTTAAACCAACCTTTGAGGGGTGAATCTCGAGTTATGGAGTTTAAGTTAACTCTCCTTAGTTAATTCTAAGAGAAAGACCTTCATATTGTGATTGTTGTTGGAACTTGATAACTGATATTATTGATAAGATGTATATAGATTGATGAATATGAAAAGGAAATTAGTATGAACTATGTATATGCAAAAGCGTGTAATGTGTAGAATTGGCATAGTAACTCTCATTAGTTAATTCTAACTGAGAGGCCTAGTGATATTGTTGTGGATATTTTATCGACATGATTATTTACTATAAGTTGTGGCTCACAAGCTTTATGACGGGAATTGGAATCGAAAAACATATAGGTATCGATTTGAAATACGTATATATAAGAGTTTTGTGTTAAATGATTATGGTTATCTACGGGGAAAAACCACTTGGTTTGGTTCGTATTCAAAACTCGTTATTAAGGATTACTAAATCATTGGATGAGTTATATGAATGATCTGATTGAGTTATAAACGATATTCGAAAGGAAGCTAAAAGGGGAAAGTAGCCTCGTCTGAGTCGACGGATGAGGTGACATGAACAGTGCCCCATGGACTGTGAACCTTGGGGGCCCCACAGGGAAACCTGCCCATTGCTCTGTGGGGCGATAATCGGGCTTATATCAGGTAATGTGAAACCTGTGGATGGCTGATGAAATCAGCGGAAAAATGTACTCCGGACTAGTCGCGGTTATTGGCCAAAAGTAAAGCGAATGGTTGGGTGACGACCCCCACTGTCGGAGTGTAAGCTTTGTCTCCTCCGCCGTGTTCTCTTTCCCCCTGGTTAAAAAGGATGCTATCGCAAAGTATGAAGGTTATAATCGGTAATAGATTCCTGATAAGGGATCGTATCGTGGTAAGTTGTTTCGATATTAGATTCCCGATAAGGAATCATATCAGGTAAGTAATGAATGTTTATTCAGTATATGAATATGAATATTGATATTAGTTTCCTGATAAGGAAGCAGATCATGGTAAGTTATACTAACGTTGGATTCCCGATAAGGAATCGTATCGTGTTATGTGGATTCCCGATAAGGAATCGTTATAGTGAAAGTTATGAAATTTATTGCCCGATAAGTGGTTGTTTATAGAATATAAGAAAGTGATTGATAGAGTATGAAAACATAAGTTTGGATTTCTGATAAGAAATCAATTAAAGGAAGTAAAGTATATTACTTATATCAAAGTTGGTGACCTCACATTCCTACTATGGAATCGTGGTGAGTTAAAAGGTTGATTAAATGAGAATATATGAAACGTATCATTGTTAGGAGTCACCTCAGCGTGTTTGCTACTATATGATTAATGATGTATTATGAAATGTGGAACTAGGAATATAATATGTATTCAACAAGATTATTGCTGCTAAGAATGCTATGATGGATGTGATTGTTAACTTATGTGACTACTGAGTTGTTTTCAAGTAAAAGCCACCAAAGCATGTGTTAAGCTTATTACGGGTTTAGTACTCAGCTTTGCTGATGTGTGTATGTTGTTTTGTCATTTCGTGGCCTGTCACTTGGTGGTGGCAGTATTTTATATGTTTCAGGTTGAAGCCGTGAGTTATTCTTTTGCGAGTTGAAGGGGATACGAGATGTGCAGTATTATATTTGTTATTGAAGTGAGGACGCTCCACTTGTAATAGTTAATCGTTTATTTTCTATAATCTATTTCTTCATTAAGATCGTTATGCTCCTGACTCTGTTGGTTGTTGCTCCGCGAAAGCGTTGAGGTTGATGAGCTTTGAGATTTGAAAATATTTTATCTATTGAAATTAAACAGGTTCATTTTATTTCTCGCTTTAGCTTATCCATTTTCAAAGGAAACTCTGTCGGATTTTCTGTAGAAATTTATGGGAATAGAGTCTGAGAATCAGGGCGTAGTTGCAATAGTTAATCAATTTGATTAGAATTGGGAATCGAGTTCCACACTCTCCGATGTAGTTCGGTGAGTGTGATGGTAATAGTTCGGGTTATCTCGACCAGAGCCTCTTTCGCTGTGTTTAATCCTCTGTAAGCTGGTCGGGAAAATTTGGGCTGTTACATATGGTGTCCCCGAATGAAGAGACTATATGTTACCCCATTCCCATTCTAAATTACAAATTTACTTACAAATCAAAGGTGGCTTAAAACAAAAATATCAATTATAGCACTACGAAATCAGTAAAGTTTGATCATTAATATCAAATGACTAAAGTAGAGTAGGATATATTGTTATGGAAGGAAGGTTATAATCAAGTTTGTGACACGGGTCATTTTTACATTAATAAATGACGTATTTAAGGCAAAAGTTATTATCCCATCTCACAATAGTTAATTATATATTTGCGTTAAGCAAGAATTTTTATAAATAAAATATTCAATGAATATTTTTTAGTATATCTAATCAATACAAAAACTTCCATTACATTTTAGCATGACATCGATCAGCTACATCAGGAACATACTTAACCGAGTCTTTTATAAACTTGTTTTTAACATATATTATTACATTATATGATTATATAAGAACTTTAAATCATGATTATTCAATCTTATATAATAATTATAATAATTATAATTTCAATAAATTTGGGAAAAAAACAACCATTTAATAAATAAAAAAAACAACAATTATTACTTCAACGTAAATTAAGTTCAGTTCAGCTCTCAATTTTCGTCTCTTATCCAGTTCAGTTCAGTTCAGTTCATTACATTATATTATAAGCTGGAGAGAACATGCCATTAGTGATATTCAGTTCAGTTCAATTCAAGTGTTTTGAGCAAACGTACAGAGGTCTTGAGAGACACGTATTTCTCAAACCGATGTGTTAAAAAATTGGAAATTTAAAATTTGGAAAATTGAAATCATAAACTCACATGCACCTTAATTAAGATAATTTGTGACATAAAGAAGTAAAAAGTAAAAAAAGTAATCCATCCCCTCAAAAAAATTAAAATAATCCATTAAAAAAAGCAAAAGAAAAGAAATCCCCTAAAAAAAAAAAAGAAAAGAAACGAAAAATCTCAAAATCAGGAGGATGCCGTTGAATTATCACGCAATTAGGAAAGAAGTTCTTCTTCCCCTATCTTCTTCCCGTATCTCGCACAAAACAGGTCCAATTCAATCGCGAAAAAAATCTGCCATGCAATCTCAAAGAATCATTTAAGATCTTCCAGAAAAAGGAGGGAATTATTAGCGGGGAATTTGAAGTGAAATTAGGTCGAAAAACGTAAGAGAGATTTCCCTCATTATTTTGGCGGTAAGTCATACTTTAGTTGATTGTTTGCATAATAATTCATTCAATTATACAAAATCACGCTGAATTGCATTCGTGATTTTTCATTCGTAATTCATTCAATTTATTAGCCGAGAATTTCAATCGTAATTTTTCAAAATTATAAAATTTCTTGCAGATTCTTCAATATTCATTGATACTGAATTCGAAGGAGGAGTTTGCTCAAAACACCCTGAATTGCACTATCTTCATATTGAGGTAAGTTCTCCATATAAATCGTTTTCTAACTTATTTTGATTGTGAGTTTTCTTTGCTTCTTATTGATTGTGAGTTGTCCATATTTTGATTGAATTGCACCCTGAATTGCACCAATGTTATATAACTGCTTGGCGACCAGAATAATTTGCAATAATAATAGTGCACTGAAGCAGTCAATAGTCTCGTTTCTTTAGACTTGCGGATGAAAAAATATAACTAAATTAAATCTAGATTGAGGCCAGAATTGTGGTAAATCTTTGATTAGATGGGAGCACTTATTGCTTTTTTTTTTCCTTTTCAAGTGAATGCTTTACAGTTAAGTAGATCTTTTACAGCTATCTGATCCTCTAGAGACCATGTGTTGTGTCACTAAAGAGCTTTGAAGGGAGTATTAGTATAATAACCTTAGCACGATAATAACCAAGGAACTTTGATTTCTAGCAAAGTATTTGCATTCACTTGAACTTCTTGCCAGAAATAAATGCTTAACAACCAGAATATCTGCAATAATTCTAGCACAACAAAGCGGTCAATAGTCTTGGTTTTTAAGTGGCCTCTGACTAAGGATAAAAACTAATAGTATAACGTCTTGGTCTTATCCACATAAATTTGAGAGATGGATAGTTAAAGTTAGTTATAACTAAGCATGGAAAACTTTATAGTCCAAAGTTGTTTTGATCTTCAGTGACAGGTTGAAAGTTCTTGTCTTGTAAGGTTAGTTAATATTTTGAATTGAAATTTGTGTAAGGTTCTGGTTGGGGGAACACAATTTTTGTCACTAATGTGATGGCTGAAAAGACTTGCAGCAATTCTTTTAACATTTGTAGCATATCTGATTATCATAAAATGTTAGATTAGATAATTGATGCTTTATTTATAATCATGACTAAATTATTCATCTACTTGGATCAAAGGTAGGACAATATGGAATCATATAATCGTGACTGGATGCTATGCAAAAAAATGACCCCAAGTATAGAACTGGTGTGAAGAAGTTCTTAGAGTTGCTTTTACACAAGGAAAAGGAAACCAAGTTGTACCATGTCCTTGTGTGAAATGCAACAATGAGAGGAGGAAAACCAGGCCGAAATAGAATTAGATTGCTAAAGTTTGGGATTGTTAAGAGTTACACACGTTGGGTACGACATGGTGAAAGCTTTGAATGCCAAGTTGATGCAAATCTTTAGATGACTCGCATCAAAATATAGAGCATAATTATATGAGTGACATGTTGTATGAAGCATTTGGAATGGCGACACAAGAAGTAGATGCTGAGGTTGGAGAAGCTGTGGATGCAAAGGCTAATGTTGGTATTCGAGGAGATCCAATGTGAAGAAGCCAAAACATTTTATAAATTAATGGAAGACCTTGAGTTGCCGTTATATCCAGGCTGTAAAAACTTTTCAAAGTTGTCCTTTCTGCTTAAGTTATTTCACATAAAGTGCTTAGGGGGGATAACAGATAAAAGTCTTTCTATGATTCTTGATCTTTTCAAGGAAGCATTGCCGGAAAATAACACTTTGCCAGAATCCTTCTACGAAGCTCAAAAGACGGTGAAGAAGTTGTCTCTTAACTCCATCAAGATTGATGCTTGTCCCAATAATTGCATGCTATTTTGGAAAGAGCATGCTAATGCGGATGAATGTATAAAGTGTCATGCATCAAGATGGAAAAAAAAGGAACAAGGGAATGGAAATCCCACTACAAACCCAATCCCAAAAAGCTTCCATGTCAGACAATGAGGTATTTCCCTTTAATACCCAGGCTTCAGAGAATGTTTATGTCATCTAAAACTGCCGCTAGTATGAGATGGCATTCAGATGAACGTCAGAGTGACGATGGGGTAATGACACATCCAGCCGATTCAAAAGCTTGGAAATCATTTGACGATAAATATCCATCTTTTGCCTCTAAACACGAAATGTTCGCCTTGGTTTAGCAAGTGACGGCTTCAGTCCCTTCAGGAATGGACATATTCCCCATAGCACATGGCCAGTGGTTCTAATACCATATAATTTGCCTCCATGGCTTTGCATGAAACAACATTCTCTGATTTTGTCCACGCTCATTCCAGGCCCTAAAGGACCTAAGAAGAATATTTATGTGTATCTCCAACCTCTAATTGAGGAACTTAAGTTGCTGTGGAATGTTGGTGTGGAGACGTATGATGCCTCAAAAAAGAGAAGTTTAGGTTGTTCGCTTCTTTGTTATGGACTGTTAGTGACTATCCTGCTTATGGTGATCTCTCTGGATGGAGTACGGGAGGAGAAAAAGGTTGTCCTACTTGCAACAGTGACACATCTTCAGAATGACTAAGAAATGGGGCAAGTATTGTTACATGTGTCATCGCCGATTTCTACCCATTGATCATGAATGGAGGTACGATGGGGCATCTTTTGACGGCACACATGAGATTAGACCAAAGCCAAAGGATTAACGGGTGAGGAAGTGCTTGAACAATTGTGGATGTTGAATGTGTTACATCCCTTGAGATCCTACTAGGAAGAGAAATCGACGCAAAGATCAAAAGAACAAATGCAAAGCAATATGGAGAAAAAAGAGCATTTTCGTTCTATGAGTTGCCGTATTGGAGTAGTCTTCTAGTGCGTCATAATTTAGATGTGATGCACATTGAGAAGAATGTTTGTGAGACCTTACTTGCTACGTTGCTTGACATAGAAGGGAAAAGTAAGGACAATCTGAATGCACGACATGATTTGAAGGAAATGAAAATTAGAAAGTCCCAGCATGCTAAAGAACGAGACGATGGTAGTTGGGAGATTCCCCCGGCTCCTTACACGTTATCCTTGGAGGAAAAAAAGAAGCTATGTACCTTCCTGACGAGTGCAAGTTCCCTGATGGCTATGCTTCAAATATCTCCCGAAATTCATTGCTGAGAGAGCGCAAATTGGCAGGTTTGAAAAGCCATGACTACCATGTCATTATGGAGCATCTTCTTCCTCTTGCTATACGTGATTGGCCGAAGTCACTGTCCACACTACTTATTAAATTGAGTTCATTTTTCAAGGAATTGTGCTCTAAGACATTGAATTTGAAAGACTTAGAAATAATGGACAAGGAAATAGCCGTCATCCTATGCGAGCTAGAAAAGATTTTCCCACCGGCTTTCTTTGTGATTGTGATTCACATGTCGGTACACCTTGCAAAAGAAGCAATGATTGCGGGACCCGTTCAATATCGTTGGATGTACCCTATTGAGAGGTATGTAGCTTAATATAGTTTGGAAGATAAAAACATCAAAATTTATTATCTTCTTGACTTGCTTGCTTAGTTTAGTTGTTCCTCTTGTGTAGGTATTTATGTAAACTGAAGAGGTACGTTCGTAACAAAGGGAATCCTGAAGGGTCGATAGCAGAAGGCTATCTTCTAGAGGAGTGTCTGATATTTTGTTCAAGATACATGGTGGATATTGAAACACAATTCAATAAGGAAGATAGAGTCTATGACTGTGATGATCATGGTGATGCTGAGGATCGATTACCCATTTTTAAGACAAGTGGTCGAGCGGTCGGGAAAGTCACACCTCGATCATTAACAACACAAGAATGGGAGGATCTCCATTTTTATGTGCTCAATAATTGTGAAGAAGTGAAGCCATTCATTGAGTAAGTTTTAGTGTTCTGCAATAAACCAATACATATATGCTAAGTTTGTAATTCACCATTATTGTCCTATTTTGCACTAGTGAGTATGAGCGTGAAGTTTCAAACACAACAAAGATGACAATCGCTAGGAAGCGCAAGTTCATTCAATGGTTCAAACATCGAGTAAGTTAAAATAACGAGAAATTTGCCTCCCTCATAGGTCATCTTATGTCTACCTATTTACGTATATAAGTTGGAATAATGTTTGGTGCAGGTGACTTCTTTAGCTCAAGAAAAGATCCTGCTATGACTGAACATTTACAGGCCTTAGCGGATGGCCCAGATCGTGTTGTAGCGACTATGAAACTGCTACATGGTAAATGGTTGTATGTTCCGCACAAAGGACAGTGAAATGGAAAGAGAGACACAAAACAATGGATGTTGTTGTGTTGGGGGAAAATGATCTTGTATATTACAGTCTGCTGCGCGAAGTCATTGAAGTACAGTACACAGGAGGAATCATGTCACTTTGTTCATGTGTGATTGGTGGGATGTTCATAGTCATGGGCGAGGAATAACTAAAGATTGCTTTGAATTCATCAGTGTCAATATTGGAAAGGTGTTTGGAAATGATCCCTACGTTTTAGCTTCACAAATTAGGCAAGTGTACTATGTTCAGGACGTTGCGAAGCCAAATTGGAAGGTTGTAGTGAAGGCAAACCCAGGGAACTTCTACGACGTTCCTGAAATAGTTGTCCAAGATAGCATTGGGGAAACAACGAAAGTTTAATGTATTTTTTTTTTTTAAAATTGATCCATTATAGGGATTTAATAATTCCATTTATATTGATAAAGTTGTTAAACCATTTGTATTGAAATTTTTATGGTAGTTATTATAATTTGTCAGTTTGTTTGAAATTTATGGAATATCAACTTAGATGTTTTTTACATTCTTTTTCGTGCTATTGAAATTTTTATGGTAGTTATTATAATTTGTCTGTTTGTTTGAGTAAGTAATGATAATGTTTTTTGTTAGCGTGTTTTTCTTCGGTTGGGAGTTTTTCATGAAAATGTCCAAACCAAGTGGAAAGACATCCAGGAAAAATGTTGAAGGTCCAACAAATGAGTACGAGAAGCTGAGATTCAAAGGATTGAAGCTAACAAGACAAAGCTGGATAATTTAGGTGTGAAGCGCATTATGGCTAGCATGAGTAGTCTAGTGGATAGCACGAAGCAGAAGAAGGAGGTGAGCAGGATCAAGAGAAAAGCTACCTTAGATGAAGATAGTGACTACTCACCGGAGGATGATCTTTCGGATGATGGAAATGACGAGGAAGCCACTATTGCAAACAAGAAAAGGAAGGTATGTTGAGTTAGATTTTGAAATTTCTTTTTACTGATTGAGATTGCATATGTGCTCTTAGTATTGCAAATGCCCATCTCGAAGAATCTGCCTCAAAAAAAGTAGCATGATTTATAGACAAATTAGTGGAAACAGTACAACATTGAAATATTGTCCTTTCATTTCTTGCCTACCTTGGCTTTAGGAGCAAGGTTAGCCATAAGTGCTGCTGCTGCATTGCCAGCATTGTTTTCTACTATGAAACTGATTGTAGAGTTGATCACTAGCAGTACCATAATACCGACAAAATCCTGCCAGTCTGGAGGCCTATGATCACCATTTGCCAAGACAATAGCCATTAAAGCAGCTGCTTCCATAACCCATGATTTGTTGCATTGATGTGGGGACTGTTGGCTGGGTATTGTCGGGTGGATAAATTTGATCTTGTAGAGTATTTATTACTATATCTATATACACAGTCACATATATATTGAGTTTAAAAGCTTAAGATTTAATTTCCATTGATATATATACTTAGTGAAAATACAATTTAGTTTAGATTATATTTTTCTGAACCAGACATAGTTTCAAACTTCTAATAGTTAAGTGTGCGTGGAGGAGGGCAGGGGCTTGTGGAATTAGGAGGTTTTAGCTCCATCGAGTAGTTTTGGGGAAGTTGCAGGTTACCATAGGATGAAATGTGTAGGGAAAATGTCTGTGTTCCTTGTACTGCAGTTTAGGTAACTTCAGAAGGTACGGTTGGCTCCTTCTTCTGATGACAGACCTTCTCTTGAGCATTTTAACTGCTCAAACACTTCCTCTATAGGTATTTTCTCCTGCAAAGCAGATATATACTTTTGAAATTAGAAAATGGCACTAAGATTGACTAGAACACAAGAATGAGTCAGGTGAAATTCGAAATGAACACTAATCTTTATTAGATAGTGTCAAAGCTTAAAACCTTAAAAGAAACAGAGCTTCAGTACCATGTGGAGAAGAGGGCATTGCAATTAACGCATTGCTTTATAATTGAAGTGAGAGCTTTGGAGCATATCGTTTCATCTTTAAGGCAAAAACTTCTATTCATATTAAACAAGTCCCATATATGTAATGTATAGTCTCAATGCAAAATTTACCTCAAACTTGTTGTTGATCTCCTTTATGTTAGATGCATCTATATTTTGCTATTTGAATTGTTCTCTTCCCCTCCCCCTTCCTTAGACAAAAGTCAACCCTTTATTTTGCTAATGAATTTCAAATGCTTTCTTTTTCTTATACGAAACAAAATGGCAGGCACATAACCAAGACTGTGCGAATAAGGGGACGAAAAGGAACTTCATTTTACCGGGTGCAATCGGCTCTTTGTTGACGCAGAGCAAAAACGTGCAAGGGAAAGGAAACAAAGGGGGAAATGTGCAGCTAACAGCAGCCCTCAAAGTCTTACAGAAAGGTTCACCTTTTAAACCACACTCATTCCATTTATGAAAGTCATTAGATTTAGTTTCATTCTAATATCTTAGTTGCGAAATCATTGCAATACAGCGATCACTAGTCAACAGGAGGCGGAAGTTCAAGACAAGATGGACTTCGATGAAGGTATAGTAGTCCATATGTATAAATATAGGATTTAATAACAGAATACCTATGACAAATGAACTTATGTACTTCTAGGCATTATAGTGTCTGAGATTGTTTAATTTCTTTACAGAAATGAAAGAGTCCGATGAAATTGGGAAGGCTGATGTGGGAGATAGTGAATTTCATGAGCGAGAAAGTGATGGAATCAATGCAAGGGAATCCCAAAAAGCAATTGACCAAGAAGGTGTGTTTAAAGAGCCATTGCCTCTTCTTTCCTTTTTTTTGATTGACGAATGTGTAAGCTTCCAAGAGAGTTGATTTGACATGTAAAGTGTGTTTTTTGACGGAAAATTGAAATTTGGGTCAGAAGGCTCGATGGAGAAAAAGGCGAAAGCATGCTAACAGGAGAAAAGGAGGCATCTAATGAAACAGGTATGGTGTGGCTCATTTATTAAAGACATACCCTAAGCCTATTTTTTAAAGACAATATTTATTTTTATTCAAATTACACATGTCAGGAAAGGGAAAAACGAAGAAGTCATATAAAACCAAAACACCAAGAGGTCCTACAAGAAATTTACAACTGGCTAAAATGAGACCCGGTGAGAAGATAAAGGTAGATTTTGATGTCAGTGGTCAACCAATAGGTGTCAACAGAGCTAAGCTGTCAAGTTACTGTGGTTCCCTCGTCAGAGATCCTCTAAATGCGCCACTTTATCGTATTGAAGAATTTTCACAAGTTCCACAAGAGAATAAGTGGAAGCTCATTTTGGTAGAACAATACTTCCACAAGCATTGATAATTCTTCAATATCTTTTACGAACTTTATTTTCTAATTAGAACATTTCTCATGTGCAGGACAAATTTGATATTGGGCTGGATGATGTTAAAGATCAAGATGAACGTGAAAAGAAAAGAAAAGATAAGAGGAAGTATATCATGACATCTTTGAACAAGAAGTATCGGAATTTTCGTGCACGTTTGAAGAGAGAATATTATGACACTGAAGAAAATGATGACGACAGACTGAAAGAAGATAATAGGCCCCCAAGTGTTGACGAAAAAGACTGGGAGTGGCTTGTATCATACTTTGGCACTCCAGACTTTCAGGTTAATGCACCCTCGTACATTGCATAGATTTCTTTATTTATTTTCAATTTTTATCATTTCACACAATTGTAATTTGTTTATATTTGAATTTAATAGAAAAAGAGTCGCAGAAACATTGAGAATAGGTCATACCTTGATGCCGGACATACGGCAGGAACAAAAAGTTTTGCACAAAAAGCACAAGATATGGTAACGTGTTCTTTCACCATTCCTGTCCTAATTTTTGGAATAGTTACTTAGGTTTATTGTTTGCCATTCCTTCAGTTTGAACGTGACAAGGTAATGCCAGGATTATTGGAATTGTACGAGGAGACTCATACAGAAGCGACAAAACACCTGTAACTCAATCGGCACAGGACACCATGGTAACGATTATTCAAACTGGATTTTTTTTGGTTGTATTTGAAAGTATATTCCTACTTGACAAGATCTTCTCCCGTTGCTGCAGAATGAAATTAAGCAGCTATTTGAGCAACGAAACATTTGGAAACAAAAATGACTGATGAAGAAATCTATGCAACATTAAGCCAAAACGCAAGCCAAGTGCACGTGATCGACAAAAAGGGATAAGTCCCTCAGTGACATCATTATTTGGGTCATTTAGTGAAGGAGAAAAGTTTGCAAAGAGGCTGAAGCATCCAAAAATGAAGCTAGTGAGGCAAAGAAGGAAGCAAACGAGGTTAAGGAGAAGAACGAAGCTCTAATAATACAGTGAGAGGCCTCGAAAAGAAATCTAGACTTATGGAACGCGCCCTAGAAGCCTTCATGAATTTGGCTGGATACAACATGTCCGATCTCAATATGGATGCGGTATGTCATAGATTATACCTTCAATTTAATGCAAAACAGATTAACACATGTGCATTATTAACAATTACAAATATTAACTTCTGTATTAATACTTATGACAGTGGACCGATGAAGAGATGAGGAAGAGCTAATTCAAAAGTCTGAGAAAAAACACAATGATGTTGAAGATTAAAGATATTTGTTAGATATCAGTATTAAGGTGACCCAGGTTTCTCCTTATCTTTTCTTTTTTTTTAAAAATCATTGGTGACTCTATAATAATGGTTATTCTGCTGCGATGTTGTTCTGCTGTTGTTGTTCTGCTGCTATGTTGTTGTTGTTCTACTACTGCTGCTATGCTGCTGTTGTTCTGCTACTGCTGCTGTTGTTATGCTACTGCTGGTCTGCTGTTGTTGTTCTGCTGCTGCTGCTATGCTGTTGTTCTGCTTCTGTTGTTCAGCTTATGTTGATCTGCTGTTGTTCAAGTTGAAGTTAATATACTGGTTTTTATATATTCTATGTTCAAGTTCATATACTGGTTTTTTTCCAATAATAATGGTTATTGTGTTCTAAGGATTATGGTTTTGTTAGTGGTTATTATGGGTTTGTGTTCTAAGGAGTATGGTTTTGTTAGTGGTTCATATACTGGTTTTTTTCCAATAACAATGGTTCAAGTTCAAGTTCTGCTGTTATGCTTCTGTTATTCTTCTGTTGTTGATCTGCTGCTGCTGTTATTCTTCTATTGTTGTCTGCTGTTATGCTTCTGTTGTTCTCATGTTGTTGAGTTTGTAAATTAAAGTTTAAACTTGTTTGGGTTGCTGGATTTTGAGGATACAGGATTATGAATCGGACGCGAGTCCTAAATTAAGTTTTAGGCGGTCCGTATTACAAAGGAAACTCTGCCGAATTTTCTGTAGAATTTTAATAACATATCTAGTTTTTAAAATATTTGAGGATCACTTAATATAGTTTATTAGAGTTAGAGGTTCTAATATATTCATTGGATTCTAAAAGTTTTAGTAAGTTAAGCGTTAGAGGTTCTAATATATTCATTGGATTGTAAAAGTTTAAATATTCGACTTTCCATGACTTCTTTCTCCTTTTTTTTATTTCTCTTTTCGCAATAATCTTAGAAATATAAAATCAGTCAGCTTCAAAATGTTAGTTCCGCTCCAATCACAATTCAAGTGGCACTAAAAAATATCTTTAGATACAACAATAATTTATGTGATGCCGAAAAAAATGGCTATAGAGACAACTAAATTCATGTGACACTAAATACATGGCTTTAAAGACAACTACTACAATTGATGCTAAAATTAAGGGCTATGGAGACAACTAAATTCATGGGATGCTAAATACATGGCTTTAGAGACAACTAACTACACTCGATGCTAAAAAAATGGTTTTAGAGACAACTAAATTCATGTGACGCTAAATACATGGTTTTAGAGACAACTAAATACAATTAATGCTAAAACAAATGGCTTTAGAGACAACTAAATTCATGTGACTCTAAATACATGGCTTTAGATACAACTAACTACAGTTGATGCTAAAAAAAATGGCTTTAGAAACAACTAAATTTATGTGATGCTAAAAATATGGATTTAGAGACAATCAATATTCATGTGATGCCAAAAACATGGTTTTAGAGACAACCAACATACATCTGATGCTGAAATATATCTTTAGAGGCACCAGAATATATTTGACACTAAAAACCATATAATTTAGAGGCAACTATGGTTATGTGATGCTAAAAGGGGGTTTCAGAGGCAACTCAGCCAGATGATGTGCCTCTATATCCAATTTTTTTTGTAGTGTAGCCTCTACATGATCAGATTGTAGTCGGCCTGTCTTCTTGAATTCTATAATAGGCTCCATCCAAACTGCCCCTCGGCTAAGAAACATCACCTGCTCTTGATCAATACTCTTTTTTGGTTTTACCTCCCAAAATATTGTTTTTGGTACATCACAATCAGTCGAGCTGGCCAATTTTGAGAGAGCATTTGCTTGGTGATTTTCTCACCTCGGAACTTATCAAGAACAAATCATTTTAAGGGCTCAATCTCATCCTTGATCAGACGCATATATTTGCTCATAGATGCTTCTTTACATTCAAAGTCTACATTGACTTGACTGACGACTAAAAGGGAGTCTGATTTAGCCTCAATCTCTAGAGCTCCAGCCGCTTTGCACATCTTGATCCCAGCTAGAAGCGCTTCATACCCAGCTTCGTTATTGGACGCTTGGAATTAGAACCTTAGTGCATACTCAAACTTATCTCCTCCTAGAAACTAACAAATTATTCCTGCTCCACACTCATTGACGGTAGACGATCCATCTACCATGAGCGTCCAGTGATTCCTTTCCTCGGTTGGATCTATTGTAGGTTCTATAGTTGGCCGAGTAAGCTCAACTATGAAATATGTCAAAGCTTGCCCCTTGATGGCCTTTCTTGGCTCAAAAGTTAAGTCGAACATGTTCAACTCTACTGCTCATTTGAGCATTCGCCCTGAGGCTTCCATCCTTTGCAAAACTTGCTTCAGAGGTTGGTCAGTATAGACTAGTATACTGTGGGCCAAGAAGTACGGCCTCAATTCCCAGCTGGCCATGACAAGCGCCAATCCGAACTTCTCTACTAACGGATACCTACACTCCGCATCTTTGAGCACATGACTCACAAAGTACTCTGGAACTTGCATGGTTTTTCTTTCAGCCAGCAACACAAAACTTATAGCTTGAGGCGACACGACCAGGTATACGAACAATTTTTCCTCCCCCGGCTGGACTGACCAAACGAGGCAATTGACGTATGTGATCTTTTACTTGTTGAAGCGTCTGTTCAGCTTCTTCTGTCCACTCAAACTTGGCTTTTTCATGATTGTTGAGAAGAAATGATGACATTTATCACCTGATTTTGGACAAGAATCATCAAAGCGCTGCTGAGCACCCTGTCAGGTGCTGCACCTCTTTAATCTTGGACGGAGATGTCATATTCAAAATAGCCTTGATTTTCTTATGATTAGCTTTTATCCCCCTATGATCGATCAAGAAACCTAAGAATTTTCCTGCTACCACCCCCAAAGACACATTTCTTCATATTTAATTTCAATTTGAATTTTCGGAGGGTTTTCAAAGGTTTCTCTCAGGTGGTCAATGTGACCTTGCTCATGTCAGCTCTTTACTGTCATATCATTGATATAAGCTTCCATATTTCTTCCTAGCTGCGGCTGAAAAACTGTGTTGATTACCGCTGAAAGGTGGTTGGTGCATTCCGAAGACCGAAAGGCATCCTCAGCCAGCCATAAAGCCCTTTCTCTGTGATAAATGACGTTTTGTCCTGATCCTCCGGCCACATAGAGATTTGGTGGAATCCAGAATATGCATCCATGTAACTCAGTAATGCACGGCCAACCGTGGAGTCTACTAGCCGATCTAACTTAGGTAAAGGAAAATTGTCCTTAGGACATGCCTTGTTAAGATCGGTGTAATATACACACATTCTCCATGTATCGTTGGGATTGGGCACCATGAAAACGTTTGCTATCCAATCCGGATAATAAGTCTCTCTAATGAACTTAGATTACAATAATTTATGCACTTCTTGGTCGACTACTTGATTCCTGGCCGAACCTAAGTGCCTCTTCTTATGAGGAATCGGCTTTAGACTTGGATCTATATTTAGCTTGTGAACAGCTACTTCGGGAGCAATTCCCGGCATTTCTTCAACATTGTAGGCAAACACATCCTCAAACTCCTTTAACAACCTTACTAACTCGTCCTTCAAGCTAGGGGGCAAGAGCAGACCCAATCTTCAATGTCCTTTCTGGACGAGCATTGTCTAAATAAACACCTCTGGTGTCTCTAAAGGCTTTGTACGCTCAAGCACCGCCCCCATGATGCTCATCACCTCTTCTAACGAGGGTGGTTCATCTTTGACGGGCATATAGTTTCTCCTCTTGTCTGGTAAGAGGTTGGACGGTTTGCTTGGGAAAGCAACCTGCGTCTGAGGGCTTTCAACCACTGACCTCATAGCGTTCACCCGGCTCTTTACAAACTCGGTCGCTTTGCTTTCACCAGCTATCTTTGCTTGATATTGCTTCTCTGTTTTCCAAGATGAGGGTCTCAAAGTTGTGAGGTAGCGTTCTATGGCAGCCTGGTGGTCTCCATATAAAGATCCAATTTTACCACCATCACATTCAAACTTCATGAGCATGAGATGGGTGAGTATCACAGCCTTAATCTGATTTAATGTTGGTCGTCCGAGTATGACATTATAGGCAGTCAAATCTCTTATGACCAAGAACTTAACTAACAATATCCGAGAAGCCTCCTTTTCTCCAACTCGGACTGGCAGCGTAATTGTTCCCATGGGATGGATGACTCCTCCCCCAAACCTGATACTTGGGTGATGAACTAGGACTAAGTTACTTTCATTAAACTTGAATCTGGACAAACAATCAGCACTTATGATGTCCGTTTAACTACCTGTATCAATCAAAATTCTTCTAACTCTCAGATTCGCTATTTTCATCTCTACCACTAGGGGATCGTCATGGGGGATTTTCAACTTTCCTCGATCCAGCTCGATGACTACCATTTTAGGGAACTGATCAGCCTCTGCTTAATTAGTTAGCAAAGCTTGGCTAAGTTCCCTAAGGTAGTTCTTGTGCCCTCTATTGGTTGGGCCACCAGCAGCAAATCTTCCTGATATAACTAGCACAGCATCCTCATTAGTATTTTTGCTTTTCTTGTTTCTGCTCTGATGATCATCTTTCTTCTTAAACTTGCTTCCCCCTTGGGGCAATTATGAATTAATCTTCCCTTTTCGAGCTAAGTCCTTTAAGGCTCTCTTAAGGTGCTTACAATCGTTAGTCTCATGGCCACAATCCTTGTGAAAGTGGCAATACTTGCTTTTATCCCTGTTTCTGTATGGATTCTTCATTTATATTGGAGCCTTAAGCTCATGTGGATCTTTTATCTCCATGAGTATGGAGTATTGATCTTTGCTGAAACCTATGGCCTCTGCCAAAGTTATAGATTCTCTTCTTTTACTTCGTCGGGACGAAGTTGTGGTGGAAGTCAATACCCATGTCTCGGCTTTCTTAAGATTGTTTTTCTTTGGATGAGTAACTTCTTCAGCCTTTTGGGAATCCGGATGCAAAATATAGTGGCATGGATTAATGCTTCAGCCTCTCTGAGCGCCTCGGCTAGAGTAGTGATCTTAATTTCACAAGATCAAATTTAAAACTTCCCGACCTCAAACCTCTGATGAAGCCGTTAAAAGCCACCCCAGCATTGAGGTCCTGAACTCGTAAAGCCTCCAAATTAAATCTGTTGACAAAACTTCGCAAAGCTTCTTTCGGTCCTTGGATAATCTTACCCAAGTGCATGCTAGTATTTTGCTCTTGTCGATTTGCCACAAAATGACTGGTGAAAAGGTAGTTGATTTCTGTGAAGTTGTTAACTGATGAGTTAGGAGGAAGATTGTTAAAAAAAATTTAAGCCACACTTTTCAGGGTGGCTGGAAAAATTTTACACACCAAGTGGCATCATCCACAGCCTAGACATACATTTGGTGCTTATATGCAGATAAGTGATCATCCGGATCAGTGGTTCCGTCAAAAGGTTCTCTTTGTAGGAAGCTAAACCTTTGGGAAGGGGAACGCCTCCATGATTCTGGCCGAAAATGGAGTCGTCCAATGAATCCGGAGAGCTTCCGCCTGTCCCTCAGTGGGTATGTGCTCCCTACAGTATTCCTTTAGCACAGGGTTAGAGGATGTGTTTGCAAGCACTGGTTGCCTGTACACTATAGGTTATAACACTGTCTTTTCTTGCCTTGGACGAACAGAAGAGGAACCCAAACTTCTACCCTGTGTTTTGGACGACAACCTCAACGGAGGATCCCTTAAATATGTGGTGGATCATGTGGTCCGAACGTTGTAAGGTTGCAGCCTTCTTTGCCTCCAGACACTCTCGAGCACATGTTTTCATCCGATGCCCATTTGGGTGAGCATTATCTCGAGTTCTGATTACCAGCTTCCAGTCCATCTTCCTTCGTTGCTCACTAACTTCTGACTGCATTTCTTTGGTTGTCCTCTTAGAGAGATCCTAACGAACAGGCCGGCTTGGATTTGGGTTGACAGCAACTGGATTTATGTTTACTTGAAAAAATAGCATATTGCTCTGGATTTGTTCCGAAACAATTGCAGTCATCTTAGTCTTAAAATCATTCATGATGTTTACTAGATGGACAACAGTCACTGGACGCTCAAGGTTTTCCTGAATGACAGCCTCGACTTCGTCCAGGAACATTGACAATAGTCGGAGGCCTATCCCTTCTTGAAGGTGGCCTTTCATCATCCACCGTATCTTCTACTCGAACCTCAAAACTTCAGTTTCTTGCTATATTGGATGAATGACAGTCTGCAATCATTGCGTCTTCCCACAGACGGTGCCAAATGTTGCGTAGTGGTAGACTAGTAAATACATCGTTATCCCTCAACAGGTTCTTCGATGGAGGCTTGTGCAACAATGTCCTTGTCAGATAATCCCGAACTCGAGCTTCGTTCCCGAACCTGCAAAAAAGGACCCACCCTGGAGGTTTGGGTGGTGGCTCCCCTCCGAAGCTTAAGTCAGGTATCAAGAGTAATAAGGAAACTTTTGGGAGAGAAAGTAGTGAGAGTTTTCATAGAGTAATAGTACACACTGCTCAGAAAAAAGGTACCTTTCTCCTGATTTCAAGGACTATTTATAGTGTTTTGAGTCTAGTTGTTGTACCTTGAGGTCACCCTAATTTCAGAGCACCTGATTCGCTGAGCAATTGGAGCATGACACGTGGCAAGCAATGATTGGTAGGTACACATCATCCAATCATATGCAAATGTTTTTGAGATTTGGGTCTGAATGCATGGTAGGCCAAAGAGATAGGCTAGTACTTTCCCTGAGTGGCAATTTGTACGCCAGCCATCTCCTTTTTGCCTTGCACTTCTATGTACATATAGGAGACACGTGGATGCTCCAGATGAGTCCACGTGTTCTTTGGGGGAGCCGTTGATTTTCAGGCTACAACACTATGTTTTGTAAAAATAAATTGTAAGTACAAAGTATATACATGTTTATTTTTCACATTAATATTCATATTTTTTACGATTCCGAATATCTATATTAATATTAATATGTTGTCAAACGCATCATGTGCATATGACGCCAATATATACATATAAAAAAGGAGGAACTTTTCGAGAGCATAGGGAGCTCCTCGAGATTTCCAGAGCATAAATAGAGCATGCCATGTAGGATTGCCATGTCATTAACTTCTAATTTTTTTTTTCAAAAAAAGAGTTTTATATACTATAGATTTAAGTACAATTTTGGATAAACAAAAATTAGAGTTTGCTGGTTATATTATGTAAATTGTATAACTTTTGCTACGTAATTCGGCATATTATAATATTTATACCATTGGAGAGTGCTCCAAATATGCTGCGGAATAAGATTCATTTACGATGTAGGTCTACAACTTATGAAATAGAGCGCACCACGTAAGATTGTCATGTCATTAATTTTTATTTTAAATATTTTAGAAGAATAGAGCTCTACTCTCTCCGACCCATTTTATAGTTCCCATATTCCATTTTGGGTGTCCCAAAATGTTGTTCCCATTTATCTTGTTTCCATTTTCGAACATCACTTTTTACTCTCTCTCTGCACCTTTTCACGTGGGGTTTGACACCCTCATTTAATGTTTCTAGACTCTCATTGGTCGGGTATAACAAAAGGTATTTTTCACTCTCTCCCCCCCCCCCCTCTTTTCACATGCTCATCCATTTAATGTTCTCATTCTTTTTCATTTTTTTAAGACAATAATTCCAATAAAACAACAACTCCTAATGCAAGTACATAATAGTAATTGTTTCCTTAATTCCCGTGCACAAGATGAAATGGGAACTATAAAATGGGACGGAGGGAGTATATATTAATACATAAAAGGAGGTTTGGGTAGGGAAAATTAGAGTTTAGTTTTGAATAAACAACCTAAATTACTATGTTATGTGAATTAAATGTAACTTATGTTACATAGAACATTATAATTTTTGGGGAAATTCTACCTAGTACCACTATACTTTGGGCTTTTCTATATGGCACCCTAAAAAGACTTTGATTACACATAGTATCACTATGTATTAGTGGTAATGTCTACAGTAATGCTCCGTTAATATTAAACGTTTAGCACCTTTATTGCGTTAAATGCTAGTTGCTACCCTCGGGTTATTAACTTTGTTTAGCTAATTTGCATTAAGTTAGCAAAAAGGAAAAAGGAAATCTGATTACATCAATATTGAGATTAATTTTTTGTTCACTTAAGCACAACAATAAGCAAAAACAAAATACATCACAATTGTAATTTTGACAACCAAATTGAAAAATTCCCCATTAATCTTCACTTGCTCCTTCACACTTTTGATTTCTTCTACCAAACCATCAATACCGTTGCTTCCTTTAATTTGTTGACATTAAATGTCACAATATCATCATTTCAACCCAACTAACAACATCACATCCCCTGCACTTATAGTATAGTCTCCAATTGAATTTCTCACTATTAATAGATTAAACTTTTTTAAAAAATAAATGTTTTCTCCAATTCATAATGTATTAGTGGCAGCAGCGTCGGAGGGATATTGGTGCTTTGGTGGTGTATAAGGAAGCGGTCTTGTACAATTTAGGGGCCCTGTGCTAAACTGAATTATCAAATCTCAAAAGGTCAAAAAAATATAAAGAGAGCCCGAATCACTATTAGAAATTGAGAAATGATATTTTAACCAAACATGAACTCACTATCAAAAATTGCCCAATAATAAATAAAAATCAAAAGTTGATAATCTAACAATTCAAAGCCCCAAAAAGAATAAAAAAAATATGGAAAATGATATATGTAGCCCTTAGGGCTATGTATAAGAAGCTTAAAATAGAAATAAAAATTTGAATCAAGCATTTATTACCTCAAATGATGTGAAATTTTGTCATGAATTCATAAATTGTTTTCATTTTAAGATATGTATTTAATGCTTATATGTAGCCCTAAGGGATACATATAACATTACCCAAAAAATATTAATAAAATCAATATCAAAACAGAAAAACAATTAAATAACAAAAATTATCGAATTTAAAACTTACTTTCAACTTCAAGTACTAAGAGAAGGAACAATTATATTACCACCATTCCCAAAATCTCTAGGAAGAAGAACCACACTACAAAATCTTACTATGACCTCCAGGCACCAAAATCTGCCACATTGATTATCTTCCCCATATCTGCCAACCTCAACATCTTGCCCGTTTTTTTTGCCCCTCATGGACCCATTCTCGAAATAGTAATCCCTTCAAAACTTCATCCAGACCAAAGAGATAAATATGTTTTTACCAACTATCTTAAACTATCTACATGCCTCTCCCATATAATGAGGGAAAATGATAGTAGATTTGAAACAATTCAGATGATCTTGCTCATGATTGAACAACATCTGAAAGTTAAAGAGAATTTGAGAAGGAATAGGAACGTTTAATCAAACTCACAAATGGCTTTTTTTTCCTCTTTGGAAATTGGGGAACAGAGAGTTGTAATGGAAATTGGGAAGATTTAATTAAAGTGGAGGAAACAAGGAGTTGGTATCCAGAAATTGAAATGAAATATCACGCGCGAAAACGGAAAGCATTAATTTGTGCATTAATGCAAATTAGTAAATTTTTTTTATGGGCAAACAAAAATATAATTGGGCCCTTATATTTTGAGGGGCCCTGTGCAGTTGCTCACCCTGCACAGGGCCTTAGCCGGGCCTGGGTGCATGGATGTAGAGATGGCGAAAAAGTTGTACTTTGGTGATGATGTGGTGGCGCAAATGGACCTGTGGTGCCTTGGTGGTGAATGTGAGAGAGAAAGAATAAATGTATTGGCTTTAGCTTGTTGGAATTCAAATGACAAACAAAAATAATGTCATTTCTAATTACTCTTTCTTGGGTTGTTTTTGTATTCCTCTTGAATTTGGTCCAATTTTCATTTCAAATTTTTAGGTTTCCAAACAATGGATTTAACAGGGAAGAGAAAGATGATGATGGAGATGTCTACAATGCGTACCTTGAATAAGGGTGGGACTGTGGGAAACATGAAGAGTATTAGGAAAGGGTTTGAAGAAGGGGGAAAATGTGAGAAAAGGGAGGGAAAGTTGAAGTTAGGTTAGATTAACCCCAATTAAAGGGGCTAAACATTTTATATTAACGGAGTATTATTATAGACATTAATACTAATATATAGTGGTATTATGTGTAATCAAAGTTTTTTTTGGGTACCATATAGAAAAGCAACATGGGAGACTAATGTATGACTTCATATGTCCCACATGGGAGACCAAGCTTCAAATCTTGATGGAAGCAAAATTTAAATGAGGGGGAGGGGGTAGAGGGTTTGGGACCTTGTTTGGGCCTCTGGTGTGAGTGGCCCTGTGCGAGGGCAACCCAGAGGATATTCATCTTACCACGAGTTTCCGAAAGGGGGCCCAAAAAATATAAATATACAGAAAAGCACAAAGTACAGTGGTATCGGGTAAAATTTTCTAATTCTTTTAGCATTGGAAAATGTTGTAAATATGCTTCTAAATAAGATCCATTCACAATATAGTTTTACAACTCATGAAAATATATCCAAATTTTCTAATTGTAATGCATTATTTAGTCTTTCTGTTATAGAAATATAATAATAGTTAAAGTGTAGTGTATTATATGGATTATAGCATCTGACCTGAGTTTGATTTAGAAAAAAACAATCTTACAATATTATAGAGAGCTACACTTAAGCATGTCATATTATTTTTTTTTTTTTTTTTGAGTGTTCAACATATATATGAATAGATGTATAAAGTGTTTTGGAAAAGTGGAGATTAGAGTATGATTTTGAATAAACAACCTAAATTATTATACTATGTCAATTGAGTATAACTTTTGCTTCGTAATCAACACTATTATAATTTTTTTTTACCGTAGTTGAGTGCTCGAAATATGCTTTGAAATAAAATCCATTTACCAATACAACTTATGGAAATACATTTATTTAAATGAACAATAAGGTATTACACTATTACTTATCATTTATTTTAAATATGTATAAAAGTAACTATAAATAGCGTGTTATATGTGATAATAGCACCATTTTCAAAATTTTACTTCAAAAAATTGAGTTATATAAACATAAAGATACATATCTATAGTTTGTATAGTCAAAAGTTAAAGTTTGATTTTGACTAAACAACCTAAAAATATTATACAATAAAAATTAAGTATATTTTTTGCTACATAATTCGAACATTATAACTTTTACATTATTGAAACTTGCTTACAACTATAATAATAAAATTCTTTTAAATGAATGTTCTATTTGTAACTTATGCGATTCATCATCATGATAAATAAGTTATAAGAAAAATATGAGTTTGATATAAAAAGAGGTACTACATAATTACGGTAAGAATAGAAGTTTTAGAATTATTAAGAGAAGATGAAGTTTGATTTCCACCATAATTATCTAAAAATAAATAATACTATTGAGTATTATTACTTTTGCTACATACTACAAAAAAATACATTATTTCATTATAATTATATAGAGCTTGAAGTTTGCATTAAAATGATAATAATTAATTCAAAATATAATTATACTACTATAATTAATTAAATCATAGTCATATGTCTATCAATAAGTATGTAATTTATCTTACTTATTATTGCAAAGCTAATGAAATAAATATAATTCAACTACATAAAAAATAACCATACACCACAAGAGGTTCAAAATCTAGTACCCTGCTCAACATTTTCGCCCCATTTCACCATTTGCATAAAAAAATAATAATCTTAAAGTACTCGGGTTCATAGGGTATAGTTATACAACCACCCTTGCCGAATCCTGAACTTCATAAACCTCTCAGCTTCGCTCACTCATACGGAATTCTTAGACTCGAACTGATCTTCAAAGCTTGTTCCAGGTTCTTTTATATATTTTCT
The DNA here is from genome assembly GCF_026745355.1 of Beta vulgaris subsp. vulgaris. Lineage (NCBI taxonomy): Eukaryota > Viridiplantae > Streptophyta > Magnoliopsida > Caryophyllales > Amaranthaceae > Beta > Beta vulgaris. The sequence goes on along the minus strand of NW_026611041.1, from coordinate 211,047 downwards.
TTAGCTGAATCTACTTGTTTAGACGATATTTTGTTGCGATTTTTCATGTAAAATTTCATCTCTTGCGATTTTTAAGAATTACTTCATGGATGATTTTATGCGCTTATTATTGTTTGTTTCATGATTCGACTTATTCTTTCTTTTATCTCATGTTATTTGATGTTTCTAGAGATAATATAGATGTTATAAACTTATGATTCGCATTTTTGTTATAACTTCTTCATTCATGTATGTTTCATGGAACCAAATGATAAGTATATTTATGTTACAATTTGTAGGTTCGCATACTTTCATGCGATTGTTCATTCGTTCATGTTTGATTCAAATTAGGCCGCCGCTCTTGCCCTGGCTCAGGGACGGGCCTGGCCACAGGGCAAATGGGTTTGCACTATTTAGGGCATTTTCTGGGTTTGTCAACAATCGTCGAAAACCCGACCCAGATGACCCTTTAAGCCTAATGAAGGAAGATGGGATTGCAGTTTGCTCACATATGTGGATTGAGAATTTCAGGGAGCCTAATAAGAGTGCCACTAATTTGACAACTTATCTTAGGAAGTTTGAGTTGTGGGTATTGGCATATCAGAAGGTATATGCTGATGAAACAGGTTCGTATTTGCCTCGTCATTCTATACAAAGATCGGCGTTGGAAGATCTTTTAGCTCTTAGAAATGCTGTTCTTGATGATAGGTTTAAATGGGGTGCTAGGTTGAACTTTTATATTAAGTCGCCTAGGGATAAGACTGAATATGATTCTTTATCGAAAAGGAAGATTAAGACTATATTAACCACTACACAGCCTACTCCGTATCAAGATAGAATTGTTCAGGAGGTTTTATTCATGATAGTGGAACCCATTTATGAGTCGCGGTTTTCTCAGAAGTCGTATGCGTTCAGACCTGGTAGGACTGCTCATACAGTTTTGAGGGTTATTAGGAGGTCTTTTGCTGGGTATCTGTGGTATATGAAAGGAGATTTGAGTACCATTCTTGATGGAATGAAGGTAGGATTAGTTATCAATGCTTTGATGAGGGGTGTGAGGGATAAGAAGGTGATTGATTTGATAAGATCAGCACTAGTGATGCCAGTGATTGAGACGAAGTTTGATGACGGTGATAAAAAGAAGAAGAAAAAAAGAAAGTATCAGAAGAAGAAGGTTTTGGCGGATGATGAACCCAAACCTGATCCATATTGGTTGGATTCCTTTTTTGGTTTTGCTCCAGAAGAAGCAGAGAAGGTTCCTTCTTGGGGTCATTGTGGGATTTTGAGTCCGCTACTGGCAAACATATGCCTAGATGAATTGGATCATTGGATGGAGGGTAAAATTAAGGATTTCTATTGTCCTTCAAAAAGTGATGTCATATGGAATACTCCAGAAGGCGAAGCAGAGCAGGGAAATACTTCATGGCCTGAGTTTGTCCCCACTAGCGGGCCAGATAAAACACGTAAAATGGACTATATCAGATATGGAGGTCACATCTTGGTAGGTATTCGAGGACCTAGAGCTGATGCAGCAATATTGAGGAAACAGTTAATTGAGTTCTGTGATCAGAAATATCTCCTCAAGCTTGACAATGAAAGCCTGCCTATAGAGCATATAACCAAGGGAATCATGTTTCTTGACCATGTATTATGCCGAAGGGTTGTTTATCCCACACTCCGCTACACAGCTACCGGTGGAAAAATTATCAGTGAGAAGGGTGTCGGAACCCTTTTATCAGTAACAGCAAGTCTGAAGCAATGTATCAAGCAATTTAGGAAATTGAACTTTTTGAAGGGGGATCGAGAACCTGACCCGCAGCCTTGTTTTAGAATGTTTCATGCCACTCAAGCTCACACAAATTCACAGATGAACAAGCTGCTCTGCACTATGGTTGAGTGGTATAGATATGCTGATAATAGGAAGAAAATAGTTAACTTTTGTTCTTATATTATCAGAGGGTCGCTTGCGAAGCTGTATGCTGCAAAGTATAAGCTTCGCTCACGTGCAAAGGTCTACAAGATTAGTGATAGGACCCTTAGTCGTCCTCTGAAGGAGAAAAAGGGGATTTCACCTGAGTATCAGAACATGCTCAGGATGGGTCTTGCAGAGTCTATTGAAGGGCTGAAGTATACAAGGATGTCTCTTGTGCCTGAGACCGATTACACAGCTTTTCCGGGTAACTGGAGGCCTGACCATGAGAAGGCATTGCTTGAGTACTTGAGCCTTGACGATCCCAAGACCTTGGAAGATCAGAGGAGCTCTATCAAAGAACATGGTCTAATTTCACCGCAAGATTACATTTCTATGCTCGTTTGGAACTACAAAAGAAATGCTATTGTATCGGATCAGCTCTCCTCGATGAATAGTGGTGACAAGAACATTGAAAGTAGTGATCAGTTTCAGTTGGAGCCAACTAATGAGGAATGTGCTGGACGAAGTGAAGATGAGGAAGAATGTAAAGAGAAAATTAATATGGCACACCTGTGAAGTACCTTGGCCTCCGAGCTTGTCAAAATATCACATGTAAAGGAAGAAGTTATGCTTAAGAGGAACATATATGTGAGTTTTGCTCCTGAGGAAATCTAACAGGACTGTGTTGAAAGACGTGAAGTGGAGGAGGAAACGAAAGAGATAATTAATCTGGCACACATGTGAGGTACCTTGGCCTCTAAGCTTTTCAAAACATAGTGTGTAAAGGAAGAAGTTTGCTTGATAGACATGAACATGTGAGTTATGCACCTGCGATAATATAACAGCACATTTATTATTATTCATGTGATAGCTTGTAACCTTTTATGCCTAATTAAGGCTGTTTTGAAATATAATTACTATGATAGTGTCTATTTCCCTGCTATCTTCACAAGCTTGCCATTTATATCTGCTTGCATTGTCAAGTCATTGTCTTTTGTATCTTCTATCACGGTGGTTGCTGGAACTACAAGACTTCTTTGCTTCCCCCCCCCCCAACCTAAGGATATATAATACAAGAAAAAGCTATGTCTGATTTCTTATGCATTTCAGTCGCATTAGCACTCCATTAAAGTTCGTAGAGTCCTTCAAGGTCAATGAATATGCATTGAAAGTGATGCCTATTGAGTCAATTTTACTTTCGAATGTTTGTCTGGTTGGCTGCAAGTCCCCTTTCATGTCGCATAATATTATACTTTGAGGAATCTAGTGCTTGAGGTATCTGCACCTATTAGTCCAGATGGATAATTTCATAGCATATCTGCGACCTGATGGCTATCTATGTTTGATGTTTGTGCTTTGATTACTATGATTGCATCTGATCCACAAGAGAATAGTGCTGAAAGAGAACCTGATCAGTTCATCTATTGCTCGAAAGTATCGAGCTCTAATACTTACAAAGGGATTGGTGTAAGAGCAACTAAAGCTGAAGAAGCTTCTTATGTGAAAGTTAGAGGCCGCCTTCTTATTTGTCAAATCAGATAAAGGGGAGAGACTTCTTGTTATCTTGTGCAAGCGATGGGTAAGCATTGTTTCGGTTGATCTTAATTTTTATATAGCATGAAAGTTTGAGCAATGCTTTAAATGCTAGCTGTTGTTGACTGATCTTAGATAGGTACTGTTTCAATAATATTGCCTACTTGCTTTATTGTTATGCCGAAATAAATCACATACCAATTTTCTCTTAGAGTGACCTAGGAGTGAGCTGGATACCAATATTACAATGATCTTAGAACGACTGTTTTTGAGAACCAGCTTGTTGAAACCTGGACCCTCTAGTTATGCCTCGCAAGTACTTATAGTCACTACTCATCAGAATTCCTTACATCTCAAATTGAGGTTCACCTAAATTTAATTGCACATAAAAACTGATTAAAATGATCATAATTTTGACTACAGACCGAAAGCTAGTTCTCTTTGGATAATTTGGTTGTTGTGGAAGTTAGCCATTTTGGATCTTTCGGCAATATTATAGCTATTATTTGACTAGTTGCTGGTAAGGCTTTGGTGGGATATGTAGTTACGGACCAATTTGTCTTGCTTGACTAGTCAAATTGTTAAGTGCAAATTGGATCTAAAACAATTATCTGCCGTAATTCGTCATAAATATCAGAATCCTTTGAAGTAGAATTTATTGTAACATCCTCGTATAATTGTTTCTGTAGTGCTGAGTTTGATATGGACTTCAATGACCGAGGACCTGACATTATTGAACTAATTCAAGACAGGTAGATCATCTATCAGTTGTGTCTTCGTTTAGCGACATTTTTACTCTCTTTTACTTTGTATGTATTGTGATCTCTACACCTGTCCTCCTTTTGTGCTCGCAGCCCGGAATTTTGTACCATAAGTTTGTGAAGAGTGATGTAGTGGGAAGGATTAAGAAAGCTCTCAGCGTGACGGAGGAATACCGGAAAGCGCAGGCTACTTTTGAGGGGTCAAACAAGAAGGGATCCAGTGAAGTGGTGAAATGGACTCCTCCAAAAGGGAGTGTGCTAAAACTAAATTTAGATGCAATCTTTAAGAAAGAAGAGAAAGTAGGAGTGGGCATTGTGCTTCGCGATGGGTTGGGGGATGTTCTTGTGGGCTCTGTGATAGCTGGGAATGGAGTTGTGATGTTGCTGTGGGTGATGCTATGGCAGCTCGTCAAGGCATCAAGATTGCTATGGAGGCGGGATTTAAAGAAGTTTCGTGCTCGAAACGGATTGTATGCTGCTCTATGAAGCTCTCAAGCACAAGAAGGAGAACTCACTGTTTGGTCTTGTCCTTAATGATATCTATGCTTTATGTTTGAGCTGTGAAAATGTTTCTTTTAGTTTTGTTGAAGGAGCACGGAACCAGGTGGCTCACTTCCTAGCTAGAAAGAGCTTGGAGTGTAATGAGCAACTGATATGGTTGGAAGAAGCCCCTGAGAGCTTTTATGGCTGTAGTTTATGTTGACGGTTAGAGTAATATAATTCCTATTTCCTGTCAAAAAAAAACAGTCCTCCAGTCCCACCTCTGTCCACGCCGCCAGCACACATGGCTGTAGTTTATGTTGACGTTTAGGCTCCGTTTGGTAGGGCGTAAAACGTTTTCCCGGAAAACTGTTTTCCTCTATTTTCAGTTTTACATTGTTTGGTTGGCAAAAGAGTGTAAAACCATTTTCCCTTGGGGTAAAATTACTCTCCCAAGAATGGAAAACCATTTTCCTTTCAAAATGAAGGGAAAACTATTTTCCTTCTTCCTCTTGTACACTCCTCTCACTACCTCCTTACTTTCCCTTTCATTTTCCTTTCATTTCATCATTTTTTTTACATCGAACCAAACAATGGAAAACTAAATTTGGAATTGTGTTTTCCATTGTAAATTGTTTTTCATGAAAATCATTTTACACTGAAAATATTTTACGCCCTACCAAACAGAGCCTTAGAGTAATATAATTCCTATTTCTAATGTCTCCGGTCGCACCTCTGTCCATGCCGCCATCACACATGGGTATGTCAATGGTGTATGTAATTCATTTTCCTCACTTCAGATCATCTAAAACATTTTGCCTCGGACCGGCACAAGTAGATAAAGCACGATAGCATGCTTTCCACACAAACAAACATTCTCTTGTCGTAATTTGCACATTCATTTGCTTCTTTAAGATACAAGCGGGTTCATATCTTCATAATTTAATCATATGCAATTACCATAAACAACAAAGCAATATACATTTAAGAACAACCACAAGCAATCTCGTTAGCGCATAGTAAAATCAATTCTATATATTTTTCTATACTTTTCGTGAAGTCAATACTCTTTAGTTATTATATAAAAAGTACAATGAAGAAGAAAGGTGATTCGAATCTGTGACCTATTGTTCACAGTACCTCAATCTTAATCACTAAGCTAAGACATCCATGGTTCTTTAGTTGTTGTATGGATATGATATAACATGCTATTTATACAACATTCTCGATTTTCACACATCTGACATACGTTAATATTATACCAAAAACAAACAAGTATGTTAACTTGTTTGAAATACATTTATTACCATATACTTTGCATCATCACTTTTCATGTCCTGTGTTCTAATTACTATATTTAAGCTATTACATTTAAAGTTTCAAACAACATCATACCCTAATCAAACGACTAAAATAAAACAACTAAAACAATGATAAATTATATGGTAAATAATAAAATTTCAATAATATATTTCTTGTAAAAAAAATTAAGGAACCAAAAAAAATTTGAATTCCAAGATTGGCAATCGAAAAATTTCAGCCAACCACAAGGTGAATCAACATCTAATATGTTGCTAGCCGGAATTCATCTTTTGTCCACCAATGTGGGCTAAAATTTATTTTCCATGCACAACAAAGTGGACCAAAATTCTGTTTTGGGTCAAAATATGTTGCTAGTGGAACGAAATTCTATTTTGGCAGGTCTTCTCCTCTCTTCTTCATTCTGAACAAATTGTAAACCATGTCCTTTTTTTCATTTACTATTTTCTTACGTTTTGCACTCATAAATTCTTTATGACTTCTTTCAACGTCGACTTTTACTATTCTAATTTACGAATATGCGCTAAGTCGAGAATTTTTTTTACATATCATAAGATTTTCGTACAATCTCAGAAAGTTGTCCCCAATTAAGAATTAAGCATTTGCGTATTTTCTTAAAATCATAATCAATTATTATTCTATCAAATATTTTAAAACAACTTGTTAAAGACTTATCGACCCATTCCAAGTTTTGGATGACATGAACTACTCATATCAATGTCAATATTCATGATGTTGGAATTAAGATCAACATTTGCAAAATTCGAACACTTTCTATTTGCTCATTCAAAGTCTGTCTAGGCTGACGATCGCATCTTCCTCGACGAGATGCAAAAAGGTAATCATTCCTATTCCAACCTTTCACCGTAACACTAATTGGTTTCCCTTTATCTTCGATTTCAAATATGATATAAAATATCTCATCAATTTCAACATGCCTTGATGATTTTAACACCACAAAATTTTTCACCCTCTTTAAAAGAAGTTAGTTTTGGCGTCATTTATGACACCCGCTACATCTATGCCAGTAGTTTGAAGTTTTTGGGCTACTAGTCAAAGTTGGTGGCGTCTAGTGCACCCACGCCATAATTTCGTGGCCAATTTTGCTTTGATAATATTAGGCTTATATATAAGTGATCTAATTACATATTCTATTTTGATTTATTCATATCTGAACATAACACACTTAAGGATCCTTAAAAGAAATCTGGTCCAAAAAGAAGCATAGCTCAACTCTAATTCTCATATCTCAGTCTCAGGCACAGACCGAGCAGGAGACGGTGGCCGCACGTGTGTTACTTGGCCCAACAACCTCATACCCACAAAAGCACCATATACTAGTAACTAGGGGCGTGCAAAAATATCCGATCAGAAAATCCGCCGATCCGAAATTTCGGATATCCGATCCGATTTTAAGATTTCGGATATTTTGGATCGGGTATCCGGAAAAAATTCGGGTTTTCGGATCAGATACGGATCGGGATTTTTCAAAAATGTCAACGAACCCAATCCGAAAATCCGGCGATCCGATCCGAAAACCCGGTGATCCGATCCGAAAATTTCGGATCGGATTCAGATCGCAATTCCTCCAATCCGAAATTTTCGGATCCGATCCGATCCGATATCCGACATTGAACACCTCTACTAGTAACCCATAGGGTAGATGAAGGAAATGATATATATATATAAAGAGAAAACATCCTTTCTATGACCAATGTGGGACAATGTACAAAAAATGCTTTTGGAAGCCTTATCTAACATAATATAATTTCAGGAGAAGAGATAATCTAGGGGAAAGAGATCTAGAGAGAGTGTGAAAAAGAGATAGTACGATATATGAGAGTTTCGATTTCTTCAGTTTAGTTTTTATATTTAATAGAAAAGCAATTGTTTTGGTTTACATAGAAATTGTTTTTGGGGAAAAATGATATAAAAGTCAACAAAAATGATATTGTTTATCTTACAAATGATATTAGTTTGTATAATAATGATAAGGTATATAAATAATTAAAAAAACAATAATGAAATAGGGGGCCATGATATAAATTTGCTGCAAAATGACATAAAAGTGAGTAATAATGATATCATTTTTCTCATAAATGATATCAATATGTGTATTAATGATAAGGTATATGAAGAGTTAACAAATGATAATGGCACATGCGAAAATGATACAAGTTTGCTAAAAAATGACATGAAAGTTAATAACATTAATATCATTTCTCTCATAGATGATATCAATTTGTGTAATAATTATAAGGTATATTATAAAGAGTTGAAAAATAATAATAGAATACTGAAAAATAATACAAGTTTGCTGAAAAATAACATAAAAGTGAATAATAATGATATTAAGTTCGTAACAATGATACGGTATATAACGAATTGATAAATGATAATGAAATAAGAGAAAATGACACAAGTTTGCTGAAAAATGGCATATAAGTCAGTAACATGATCTAAAAAATTCCAAAAATAACATAAAAGAGTTTTATATATGATATGAAACGTATTTAAAATTACATGAAACACACCATTGATGACATGAAAGAGTTTCATAATGACATGAAACGATTATATTAATTCACACATTGAGATGTTACAAAATAAATTAAGGTGTAATATGTCATATCGAAAACATACTCTAGTTTTTAACAAGTCTAAAACTATACCCTTCACAAATGCCGCCCCCACTAAACATGCTTATTTCGCGGATGCCCCTCCGTTGAATGTTTTCAAACTTAATACTGACGTTGATGTTCTTGAGGATGGTGTGTATGGACTAGTTGAAGTGCAAATTAGATGGTAGACACGAGTCTAGCATCTAAATGGTACGCACCATTGAACACATTGAAAAAAATAACATCCTCAATGAACAAACTAAGTAAAAGAACAACACATGAGACTCGGTGAACATCTAAATTAACAATGAACGACAAGAAAAAAAAAAGATAAACATAAGAGGAAATATCTAATGAACTACCACTCAACCTAATGAACAGACAAAGAAAACACAATGAACAAAGAAATATCTGCAATAAACAAACTAAGAAACATAAAAATAACGGTTAACAAAGGAGAATCATCGAGATCGATGTTAATTGGAGAACAGTTAATATACATTAGTTTCACATGTTCATTGGAGAACAGTTGATGTACATTAGTTTCACGCGTTTAATATTTTTTGGGTTGCATTGTGGCCCGTGTCTACCATTAGAATAGTAAACACGAGTCCACCATCTACCAATTGCTGCCTGAAGTGGTACGTGATGCTAAGGGCGATGTTCTGGTCTCTACTTGCTCGTGTTTAGATGGAGAATCTGAGGTTAATGTGGCAGACATTGGCGGATCCAAGAATTGAACAACATGAGTTCGAACTTGTTTAAATATAGACCAAAAATTAGTCTTATATGCACGCAAAGTGTGCGGCTAAATTTTATAATTAATACTTATATTTAAAGGCGTTAAAAACACTTATACAAGTTTGACTAATAAATTCTTAATGCTATTAATAATAAACGACTCACCAACATTAAGGTTTTTGTAATATAGTTTGGCTAATAAATTACTAATGCTATCAGTAATTGATTGCTTGAGCAAGTTATTTGGAAGAAAAGGGATATTAAACTAGATTCATTTCCTATTAATACATTAGTACTTGGTGGGAGTGGAATATTTGTGAAGAAGCAAAGTAGAAAACGGAGGATCAAAAGAAAAATAAAATCAAGAATAAAAACATACGTTGTAGTAATAAAAACAAAGGGAGGGAAAAAAAGTTCAAAAAAATACAAGATAGGGAAGCTATAAAATGGAGGATCAAGAGGAAAACCAAACCAAGAATAAAAACATAAGTTGTAGTAATAAAAACAAAGGGATGGAAAAGAAGTTAAAAAAAATACAAGGTAGAGAAGCTATAAAATGGAGGATCAAAAGAAAAAAAAAAAACAAAAAACATAAGAGAGGGAAAAAAAGAAAAAAAAAAAAGGTTTTATTAGGATTCAATCCTGCGACATTGATCATGCCAAGCTTTAATGCTTCACGCAGACAACATGCTACACCGTTGAGCCAAGTCTGCAATATTTGTATCATTTTTAGGCGCTTTTTTTGTATATGTTGTTTTTTCCCCTGTAAATTCTAGTTTTTTTTCGCGGATCCTCGTAGATTCAGTTGAACCCATTGAACGCACGCTGGATCCACCACTGGTGGCAGAGGCTTTGGCAACGAGACATGGACTGAAGATAGCACTTGAGGCTAGTATGACATATATCATTTTGAAAACTGATAATATAAAAATATTCTAGCATTTGAACATGGGGCATATTGACTAAAGAGTCCATCTCGGGTGTAATATGTTACATCATAACTTATGGTGTAACAATGTTCACATGTGTAAAATCCTATCGTTACCCAAATCTCCCCCTCCTACCTCGCCATAACAAAACAACATCTTTGCCTCACTTGAATCTGCCATGTTCAGGAACCCGACTGCGGTTTCTCATGAACAACATATCAACATATCAAAGCACCACTACGATTTCTCTCCTCCTTTCTTAGCTCGCATCCGGCATGGATGACGATCTCTCCTACATCAGAGGCTCTCTTCTCATTGCATGGTTTGTTTTGAAATTTTACTGTCGGAAATCACTTTTCCCCTTTCTCAATTTTTTATCAGCAATGCCATCCAGCCATCATCGACTTCGTGTGAAGAGTCCGGCTCGACTCTCACTTGCGATTCTTTCTCTCCTTTCTCAATTCTTCGTTCATTTGCAACGCCGTCAGCCATCGCCAACTTCTCTCCCCTCCATTGATGAAATGTCAATTTTTAATGCTTCATTTTCGTTTTCAATTTGTAATCTCAATTTGACCGCGGTGGTGGTCGAGGTCGTGGGGGAGGAAGTGGAGCTTGTGGTAGGAGAACTTGAGGGTTGGGGGACGAGAGAGATAAACAAAGAACGAGATGATGAGTTTATTTGGATAAACGAATAAAATGACATGAATTTTACACAAATTACGATATAAAACTTATAATTAATGACATGAAATAAGGTCAAAGAGTAAGGTTCATCATTTGAAAATAATATGAAAAATACCCATAATAACATAAAAACTTTATAAATGATACAAATTACTGGAAAATGACATAAAAATTAGTAAAAATGGCATAGCTAGAAATGAATATTACTGACATAAAAATGATCAATAATGATATGGCGGCATATAAAAAGTTGAAAAATAAATAATAACAAAATTACGGAAAATGATATACATAGAAATGAGTAATAATGACATACAAATAAGTAATAATAATATGTTAATTAAAGAATTTAGAAATAATAAGATAGTTAAAAAGATACAAGTTTGCTTAATATGACATAAAAATGAGTACACATATGACACAAAATGAGTAATAATGACATAGAAATGAATAATAATGCTATGGCATATACAAAGTTGAAAAATATTTGGAGAAAATAATATAGGTTTCTTGAAAAGTGACATAAAAATGAGTAAGAATGACATACAAATCAGTAATAATCATATGTTATATAAAGAGTTTAAAAATAGTAGAATAGGTACAATGATACAAGTGTGTTGAAAAATGAGAAGAAATGAGTACTAATAACATAAATATGAGTAATATATAATGACATAGAAATGAGTAATAATGTTATGTATATAAAGAGCTGAAAATAATATCGAGTACTTCCTCCGTTTCCTAAAGATCTTCCCACTTACTGTTCCTACAGATACCAAGAAAAATCAAGTTGTGTGGGGCATGGTGTGAGTAAAGTAGGAGAGAGAAAAGGGTTAAGATAAATAAACAAATAAAAAGGGGTTAAAGTAGGAGAGAGAAAGGGAGTAAAATTGAATTAATAATGTAATGATGGGCCATATGATAGTGACATGAGAGGGTAAATAGGGAAATTTGTTTTGCCAAATAAGGAATAAAGCAAAAGAGGGAAGATCTTTTGGAAACACCCTTAAACGGAAAGAGGGAAGATCTTTAGGAAACGGATGGAGTAGAATGATATAAGTTTTCTGAAAAATAACATAGAAATGAGTAATAAAATTATAGTATATAAAGAGTATAAAAATAATAATAAATAAGAAAAATTATACAAGTTTGTTGAAAAATAACATAGAATTGAGAACAAATGACATAAAAATGAATAATAATTCTATTTATATAAAGAGTTGAAAAATAATAATAGAATTGGGAAAATGATATAATTTTCCTGAAAAATAACATTAAAATTATAATGACATATAAATGAGTAATAATATTATAAAATATAAGGAGTTAAAAAATAATAGTAAAATAGGGAAAATGATACAATTTTGCTGAAGCATGATATAGAAATGAGTAATAATGACATAATAATGAGTAATAATGCTATGTATATAAAGAGTTGAAAAATAATAATAATATTGGGGAATAATGATATAAGTTTCCTAAAAAAGACATACAAATGAATACAAAATAAAATAAAAATGAGTAATAATGATATGATATATAAAAAGTTAAAAAAAAACTTATATCATGTCATTATAAAATTATTCTATGTCCTTATTGACTTATTTCATATCATTTTGGAGTTGTCCCATGTCATTGCTTTTAATTCTTTTCATGTCATTTCACAAAATATTTCATGTCATTATTACGGAATTCTATGTTATTTTTCAACAAACTTGTATTATTATAATAAATGATATTGTTATTACTAACTTTTATGTCATTTTTCAACAAACTTATATCATGTCGTCATGAAACTATGTCATGTCATTATTGATGAAGTTCATATCATTTTGGAGCTTCCACATGTTATTTTCTTGAACTTGTTTCATGTCATCGTAAAACTATTTCATGTCATTAATACTGACTTGTATGTTATTTTTCAGCAAGCTTGTATCACTATAATAGAACTGATATCATTATTTGGCAATGAACGGGCATCGTCCTCCTCTTGGAGTCATACGGACTACTATTCCCTGTGTAAGAGATCCCACACCTCTTACTAAAGTTCCATGAACTTAAATAACTTGACTCAAGAATTTTAAGCTTGTTAGTAATTGAAGAGGGTGAGAGTGAGCGTCTAGACTCAACATCTCAGAGGTAAAGAATACGAGTGACACCTAGTCCACTCTAAGATCTTGATAATTGGAATTCCATAAACTTGCTTGATAAAAAAAAAGCATTAGCATCGTCATGCTAAGCTATATGCAGGAATGTAGTTACACACTGACTCCCCCCTTATGTTCAATACTCATGGGGGATCCATCCCAAGAGTTTTATTGCCAAAGCCCATTATGTGAGACGCACAATCACAATAATAATACAACTAGCAAATAAATGAATTTCTTATCTTTCTTTAACAAGTGAATGCAACAAACACCACAATTAACTCAATTTTAAATCTTTGAGACCTTGCTCATCTTATTACTTTAATGACTCCTTGAGTCCTTTCTTACTTTCTTAAGGATCCATGATCCAATCAATTGAGTCCTTGCTCAATGACTAAACTGCTTGTGAGACATTGCTCAATAACTTTAAAACTTGTGAGACCTTGTTCAATAATTTTAAACTTGTTAGACCTTGCTCAATAACTTTAAACTTGTGAGACCTTGCTCAATAACTTTAACTTGTGAGACCTTGCTCAACAAAATATAACTTCTAGTGAGACCTTGCTCAATAAAATATATAACTTCTAAGGACACCTTGCTCACTAAAATATATAACTTCTCATGCAAGCCTTAGCTTCAAGAATAACTTTAAATAACTTTAGTCATGCTCAAAAGCAATAATCATCAATCACATGCTTTTCAAATATTGGAATAACACAAAAGTTCCATTCTTAATCTCCTTTCTAAGTTCTCAACATGCACTCAAACAATTATAAGGCATAAGCTTCTCCTTACTTCTCATGCTCAAATAAATAAACCTTTATAACCACTAAAGTCAAAGGTCAAAGTGTATGTACCTTGATAACACACAAAAATCAACAATTAAAAGCTTCACTTGCTTTTACTATGCTTGAAACCTACCAAGAACAAAGTACTATCAGTTAGTACTTACCAACAACAATTCAAGGCTACTAATAAATAAAAATCAGCACTTTAAAAATACTAACAAAGCTAATTTTTCTTTAAAAAGGCTTTAAAAACTATTTTAGGTCATAATCTTGAAAACCTTTACCAGTTGGCAAAAACCACTATAAACTAATACTTAAAACCTCCTAAAATTAATTATTTATTAACTTAAATACTGTTGTAACTTAATTAATAAATAATAACTAACAAAAACAAATTTCAAGTGGTTCGAAACCACAAATCTGAAAAAAATCAACATCCACCTGCGCCACCACACACCGCCTGCACCACAACCACCATCGCGGCAGTGGGCAGGGCGGCACTCGTCGTGCCCAGCCACTGCCACCACCGCCGGCACGGCGGTGGCCCTGCCATGTTCGTCGAGCTCGCCGGCGCTCCACCACGCGGGTGGCCGGAAAACACGAGCCAAAGAGAGGAGAGAGAAATAAGGAAGAAAAACCCTTAAAAATTCAGAAAAATATTAACCTTTTTGCTTCCCTTTGATATTTGCAGGATCCTCCTACAATTTTCGAAAAGAAATCTAGATTAGAACTTGAATCTTTGAAGAAATTGCAAGAAGAAGAACTAGGGTTTGAGAGAGAAAAATCCATCAGCAAGGTTATGAAAATCTACGAGAAGCGACTGGACGTATTGTATGTGCCAATTGCCATTTAGCTAATAAGCATGTGGATGTTGAGGTTCCACAAACGGTGCTTACTCCTTTTGAAAAGGTGGTGTAATCCCCCATATTTTTAAGATATTTAATTAAATAGTTTTAATCAATTTGAATTATTAAAGCTATTTAGTTTCGGTATTAAAGAGTAGAAGGGTATTTTGGTTATTTTACCAAAGAGTATTTGAGTATTTCACAAAGAAGTATTTTAGTATTTTCAAGAAAGTATTTTAGTAATATTAGTAGGAAGATTATTTTGGAAATTTATCATCAAATGTATTTTGGAATTTGATGAGTAAGGTATTTTAGTCTTTTACCAAAAGACTACCATTAAAAAGGGAAACCTAAGTTTCCCATCATTTCTCCATCATTTCACTAGCCACCTTCTTCAAAAAGGAGTAAGAAGGGTTTCTTCCTCTCTCAAACACTAGTTCTTCTTCTTGTAATTTCTTCAAAGATTCAAGCTCTAATCTAGTTTTGTTTTTGAAAATTGTAGGAAGATCTTGCAAATATCAAAGGGAATCAAAAAGGTTTTTTTCTGAATTTTTAGGAGTTTTCTCCCATATTTTTCTTTCTTCTCCCCCTTTTTGGCCATTTCCGGCCACCACGGTGGTGGTTCGCCGGCGAGCTTGACGGGGTGCCGGCCACTGCCGGCCAGAGTAGGTGGCAGCCGACTGGCACGAGCGCCGCCTGCCACCGTCGCGCAGTGGTGGTGCGGGTGCTCGTGGTGGCCCGTTGGTTAGTTTTTGAATTAAGGTTTTTGAACCACTTGTAAAAAAAAATCCTGTTATTATTTATTAAATAATTTACAACAATAATTTAGTTAGTAAATTAGTGATTTTTATGAAGATTTACGTATTAGTTTAGTGGGTTTTGCATACTAGTAAAGGTTTTCAAGTTATGACCCAAAAATAGTTTTTTTAAAGCCTTTTGAAAGGAAAATCAGCTTTATTATTATTTTAAAAGTGCTGATTTTAATTATTTAGTAGCCTTGAATTGTTGTTGGTAAATACTAATTGATAGTACTTTATTCTTGGTAGGTTTCAAGTAATTAAAGCAGTCAAATTTTGACTGTTGATTTTTGTGTGTAATCAAGGTACATACACTTTGACCTTGACTTTAGTAGTTTCAAAGGTAATTTATTTATTGAGCTAGAGATAAGGAGAGGCTTATGCCTGAAATTGTTTGAGTATTGGAACTTAGAAAGGAGATTAGGAATGGAACTTTTGAGTTATTCCTATATTTGAAAAGCATGTGATTGATGTTATTGCTTTTGAGCATGATTAAAGTTATTAAAGTTATTCTTGAAGCAGGCTTGCCATGAGAATATTTTATTGAGCATGGTCTCATTGAGTTATTATTTTATTGAGCATGGTCTCATATTAAATATATATTTATTGAGCAGGTCTCATTGAAGTTATATATTTTATTGAGCAGGTCTCATTGAAGTTATAATATTATTAGCAAGGTCTCATGAGAAGTTATATATTTTATTGAGCAAGGTCTCACTAAGTTATATTTTGGAGCAAGGTCTCACAAGTTAAAGTTATTGAGCAAGGTCTCACAAGTAGTTGAATCATTGAGCAAGGACTCAATTGATTGGATCATGGATCCTTAAGAAAGTAAGAAAAGGACTCATGGAGTCATTAAAGTAATAAGATGAGCAAGGTCTCAAAGAATTTAGAATTGAGTTAATTATGTGTTTGTTGCATTCACTTGTTAAAGAAAGATAAGAAATTATTTATTTGCTAGATGTATTATTGTGATTGTGTCCCACATAATGGGCTTTGGCAATAAAACTCTTGGGATGGATCCCCCATGAGTATTAAACATAAGGGGGAGTTAGTGTGAAACTATACTCCTGCATATAGCTTAGCATGACGATGTTAATGCTTTTATTTTATCAAGCAAGTTTATGGAATTCCAATTATCAAGATCTTTGAGTGGACTAGGTGTCACTCGTATTCTTTATCTCTGAGATGTTGAGTCTAGAGGCTCACTCTCACCCTCGTTCATTACTAACAAGCTTAAATTTCTCGAGTCAAGTTATTTAAAGTTCATGGAACTTTAGTAAGAGGTGTGGGATCTCTTACACAAGAAATAGTAGCCCGTATGATCCAAGAGGAGGAGGTGCCCGTTCATTGCCAAATAATATTAAAAGAAAGTATTTAGTAAGCAAAGTTATATGCTTGTCGCATGTAGAGTCATAAGAAGAGCAAGTTGAAGTTGTTGAGGATTGCATGTATTATTATTCGCATTAGTTTAGTTGTGTTATGTACTCAGCGTTGCTGATGTATGTGTTTCCTTGTTTTCTTTTGGTTATTATTTTCCCTCATCAACCCTGTGATGACCCTTTGGAGCAGAGTTTAGAGAAGAAGTTTCAGGTACAAGTTCTTGATGTGCACAGGAATCATAAGCATCTGGATGGGAGTTTTAGTACACGAGTACTTTCTTATTTAAGTTATTTTGAATTATATGTTTGACTTTACTTGACCATTGGGGTCAAAGTTTGACTTGTATTGAAGATGGGACTAGTATAGGATAGTCTCGAGTTTGTAACTCATTTACATACTTTCTTATTTCAGTTGTATTAAAATATTTTGAATTTATTTTAAAAGACTTTCGTTGTATTCTCTGATTAACCTTACGTATTATCATGCGTGGCATAACAACTCCTATAATTTCTCCTAGTTTATATAAGGAGAAGTCATGGGGGTGTTACAGGTGGCTACCAAAATGATGCGGAAATTAGGGTTTCCCTTTTTATAATGGTAGTCTTTTTGGTTAAAAGACAAAAATACCCTTACTCATCAAATTACCAAAATACATTTGATGAGGAAATTGCCAAAATTTCTTCTCACTAATATTACTAAAATACTTTCTTGAAAAGACTAAAAATACCTCTTTGTGAAAATACTCAAATACTCTTTTGGGTAAAATGACCAAAATACCCTTGTGCTCTTAAATACTGAAATTAAATAGATTTAATAATTCAAAAATGATTAAACATATTTAATTAAATATCTTCAAAATATGGGTGATTACATTATGAATGGATTTTCATATCAACTGTTTATATTTTGAATGCAATAGTATGTTTTCAATTGATGAACACTACTCTTTGGCTCATTCTTTACAAACACCGTTGAGTATTTGTACTCGTTTATATTTATAATATCATTCGATTTCCTCTACGTTTGTTACGTTTGTAAGTTTTAATACTATTATCATTTTATATGTGCCGACAAATTAAAGAAATGTTACTATAAGACTATGTGAAATACAAGTGTTACTATAAAGCTGTCTAATAAAAAGTGTTGCCCATTATCTAATAAAGTATTACATATGCTGATTTAAAATGATACATAATATCTAATAAAGTGTTACTATAATTCATGAGATGACATAGAAAACGTTACTATAGATAAAAAAAGTGTTACATAAAAAATTATGAGTAACACTACAAAATGTTGCATTCGTTTACAAAAGTGTTATATTAGGGAATTTTGAGTAACACTTGATAAAGTGAAACATTAGCATTCAAAAGTGTTAGAGCATGTACAATGGTACTAGCTCTCCAACTAGCTCTCTACTCTCTTTCATGCATTTTCTCTCTTCAAGCTACTCTCAAGAACTATATCTAAAAACACCCAACAACAATAAAAGTCTTTAAAGAGCTCTCCATTCAACTTTTCATTGTTTTGTGGTCCCCATATCAATAAAAGAACCTCGATCATTTCATACTATGATCAAAGCTATATAAATAATGTTATTCATGTAAATTAATATAATTACAAAAAAAATTATCTATTTCAAAATTTATGTATTGTGGATTTTGTTTCAAAAAAAATACTAATTTTTAATGCTAATATTTATTTTCATAAATAAAAAAAGATAGTAGATTTTGTGTATGAAATATATCCAATATTAGGCTCATTTTATAGATAAAGAAATATTATAGTTTTTGGGATAGTAATTATTACCATTTTTTTAAATTTTTATAGAAAAGATCAATAAATGGTTGCAAGAAGAAAATAAAATTTAAGTAATTGCAATAGCATGTGGGCTCCACACATTGGAGAGTCATCTCTCCTTCAGCCCAAACGGTATCTCCCCAAGAGCCACTTTGCAAAGTGTCTCCATGAAGAGACACCCAAGACACACCTAAGAGCCCCATTGTTGGGTAGAGGTGGCTCTCCATTTTCTCTCTCCTCCGAGAGCTAGTTGGAGAGCCCCATTTCACATGCTCTTACCTTAGAGAATAGGTAGCACGGGAAGATGTTTCACTTATAAAAGATTGCTCATAATTTAGCCAAGTGGAGTAAAAATGTAGAAGTTATGAAAGTGTGGATTGAGGAGATCCCTCATGAAATCCAAGGTTATGTAATAATTGACTCTGTTTTTAAAATTGAATTAACGATTCGCCTAATGTTGACCTAATTCGCAGTAAAATTAGCGTGTACCAGGCTCATGCACGTGAATCGGAACACACACTACTATAATACACAGATCTCCACTATATCACAAACAGATACACTATATAAGAGAGAATACACTATATCACAAACAAATACACTATAACACAAAAAAATACACTATAACACAAAGAAACACTATCATTAATAAACATACACAATAGCTCTTCCAAAAAAATATACTATAGCACAAAAAAACACATTATACCACATACTAACATACTATATTGAAAATGACAATATTATCCTAACCTTGTATGCAAATTCAATTGTACAATCAACTATAATACACAGAAACACACAATATCACAAATAGATAAATTATATCACAAACACATAGCACAAAGAAACACTATCACAAACAGACATACTATAGCATTGAGAAACTCACTTTACCACACACAAACACACTATATCAAATCTAACAATATAATTCTCATCTTTTTTAACAGGTTCAGTTGTACAATCAACTATGTAACACCCCGATAATTTTCTCTTTTTCAAAATACCTTTTCAATATAAAACTTAGATAATCTTAAAGCAATAGAATAGTTATTGGACCGAGTTGTCTAACTAAAACTAGCCTTCACCTAGGAAGACAAAATATGGGTGCGACTTCGTATTCCATAATGACTTGCGATATCGAGGAACCTTTGAATAAAAATAGGAACGGTGATTAATCCAATTTCCAGAAAAAGTCATGGCTCGCTCACCATGTACCCCAACTCCTGATTGTCCAACTTCAGATGTGCACCAGTCTAAAATTTATTACTATCCAAGTTTCACTTTACATGATTTACCAATTATTACTTGTTATGTCACACAAGCAATACAGATAACATATATTCACATATTCACAACTTATTAATTCCTTTTTATCTTTGGATTAAATAATTGATCATACAACTTACATCCCCAAGATTAATTCCTCCTTATTTGTTGAACCTAGCTAACAACTATCTTTCAAAGGCATAAATTATTCAACTTACCCAACAACGCCCACAGTCCTCATTGAGTAGTGAAAATAATAATATAAGAAAACACATGATTCAATCATGATCAAACTCAATAAATATATTAATTCCCCCATGTGAATTAATAAATAAAGTTCCCAACCAATATGCTTGCATCAATATTCCATACAAACATGATATTTATCTCATACTTAACATGTTCGCACACAGATATAAAACATGTCAAATCCAATAACAATAGAAATCATATATGAACACACAAAGTTCCTATACATGATACTACATAACTTTTCCTTCCTAAAATCATGAAACTAAATCAAACAACACATAGGTATGTACGTACCTTGTGTAGACAAATTGTTAGGCCACCTTTAACACTTTAAAAATCGCCTACAGAGTACTCTCCGCCTAAAACAACCAATAGAATTTAAATCAATACTCCAAATAAATTCCAGCAACTTTAAAATACTTTAAATTCCCTTTAAAAATATTTAAGAGTTGTTTTCATCATTAAAATTTCAATTACTTATATTACATAGCATAATACTACTATACTAGTCATTAAAATTCATAAAACTCCATTAATAACAACCTTTCTAAAATTCCAGCAACTTATAAATTATTAAAACTCCCTTTAAACATACTTAAACATGTTTAAATTCATAAGTTAAATCAATTTCATAGTTTATAACATGCTACTATGATTTCTCAATCTTTAACACCCTAAAAATTCATGCTTTGATAATTAAAAATCCGATTTAAATATAATAATCAAATCTGAATTTTTATTCTTTCATTACATAATTTATATAATCATAGATTCATCATTAAAATAGTAAATTAAAACTTCTAATATATCATAATTAGTACTAAAACAAAACATAAAAAACATAATCTTTAATCAAACTTGAAGAGGAGGAAAAATTAAACCAACACAACAAGGAGAACAAAGGAAGAGAGGGCGCCGGCGAGGACCAGCAGCTGTTTCGCAGCGTAGTGGTCGGCGGTGGTGGTGGTGATCGCGGAATTGGTTTCCTCGTGAAGAAGAAAGTGTTTCTTGAAAAAGAAGAAAGGAAGGAGGAGGAAAAATAACATGGAAGAGGAGCAAGGGGAATACAATCGGTTATGTGTGTGTGGGAGGAGAGAGAAAGTTTATGTATGGGTAAAATATTTGGGTTATTCAAGGTATTTATATGTATTTTTTCTTTTGGGCTTAGGAAAAGGCAATTGAGTTTTAAGTAGGATTGAATGATGAATAGGATTGATGATTTAAAACTCCTAACATCACTAGAAGTCTTTTTCTTAGTCCACTTAGTATTTGGGTTCCTCAAGGCCATTTAAACTTCTTTTTCAAATCCAATTAGTATTTCAAATATTTTTCAAAGCATGTCTTAACAAAATATTGTAACTTCCTTAAATCCTTAAAATAATTCCTTTCACTTTCAAAATAGTCGACTGTTTTAAATATATAAATTATTTTAAACTAAAGTATATTTAAATACAAATATATATGTATATATATGTATATATGTATATGTATATATATATATATATATATATATATATATATATATATATAATTCATAAATTTATGGGGGATTACACTATATCATAAAAACTGAAATACAGAATAAGAACTTGAAGAGAGATAAAAGAAAGCAATTTTGAGAGAGAAACTGAAAAGGCAAGGAAATCTGAAAAGATAGAAAGACATTGTAGTAGAAGTTATAGTTATTAGGGTATGAATATTGGAAGTCTGAATGAGAGTCTTGAACAAAGACTTTTAGAGTCTTGAGCAAAGACTATGCAATAATGTTGAAAGAAAAAGTTGAGTCTTGGAGTGGGTTTGATAATTCAAGACTCCATCCAAGACTATGACATGCAAGAGGTTAAATTTCTAGGCCACGTAAAACTTGACATTTGTCTTTTCTTTTTTTTGTAAAATTCATCTAAAACATAGTGTGTAGCGAGTCTGAGAGATAGTATAAAATAGGATTAAGTTTGAAGTGAGTCTGTAAAATTAAAAAGTAGTATAAAGTTAAGGAAAATTTGCACAAAACCACCTTAAGTTTTCACTTATTTAGAAACTCCCACCTTTATGTTTTTTTTCCTAAATTTCCACCTGAACTTTACAAAACCTTTATAAACTCCCACCACTTAACGGATTTTGCCAAACTCCGTTAGTGGTGGGACCCGCATCAGTTATTTCTTTTGTTTTTCCCTCCGAACAACTCACTTCCCCTTTCTTATATAAGATAATTTCCCTCCAACACAACCAACAAAGGAGACAGACCTCCTTATGATAAGATGTGGGTGAAGGATCAAAGGGTGAAAAGGGAAATTCTCTTATATGAGAAGGGGGAAATGAGTTGTTTGAAGGGAAAAACAAAAGAAATAACTGATGTGGGTCCCACCACTAACGGAGTTTGGCAAAATCCGTTAAATGGTGGGAGTTTATAAAGGTTTTGTAAAGTTTAGGTGGAAATTTAAAGAAAAAAAAAACATAAAGGTGGAAGTTTTTAAATAAGTGAAAATTTAAGGTGGTTTTGTGCAAATTTTCCTAAAGTTAATGTGATGGAATTTGAAGTTTAGAGTCGAGTTTTAGTATTAATTTAATACAACCTACATAACATGTATCGTATATACACTAATTTTGCACCAGGTTCATACGAGTTATATTTCATGAATAGATTGTATATAAAAAAAAAGGTACAAGCTGTAGATACGTGTCTAACTTTTCGTACAACGGCTTAAGTTTCTGCCACCTCTGCCAATTGCCACACAAAAAAACAGGCTCTTGGAAGTCTCATCTACCACCATGCTCAAGTAGTCACCCCTTCTTTCTCTCTTGCACACGACAGCCAAAAAACATAAACATGAATCTGGTTCATCAGATTCTGAACGTTGCTATTTCATTAATAACTTTCATGACTATACTAATTTCTCTCCCACCTCTACTATTTCTAAGGTTCGTCATCTCAAATCTGAGATATATCTTCAGTGAAAATGTGGCTGGAAAAGTTGTGCTCATCACAGGTGCATCCTCGGGCATTGGCGAGGTTTGTCCATTTTCCTTTGTATTGGCTAGAACACTTCATTTATCTGCGCAGTTAACTTTTCACATATTTTAATAATTTAAATTATAAAGTAGAGCAGTTCATTAGCAAGGTGATCTGTATATAACACTTATTTGTAACACCTTTCACTTGTGAGTAATTAGATAAGTTCGACTCATGTGATCAGTTACAAATGTCTTCTTCCTTTTGTTTTTTTTGAGATAGTAATTAGTTTCCATTCCAAAAATAGAAATAAAAGAAATGGATAAATTAATAAGGACATTTAAAAAAAAAATATGGATAAATTAATAAAAGACCGGACAAAGTACTTTGAAAACTTCGTGCCTAAGTTAAGAGTAGCAAGTTCACACCTCCCAATACAATACTATCTCCATTTTTTAATACATATGCCATTTTATTTGGGCACAAGAACCAAGGTTAAGGAGAGATTGTTGTAATAGCTTTTCTTATCCATGTGATTATGTACTTGAAGGATAAGATAGTGTCATTTATTAGTACTATTATATTATCAAAAATTACTAAATGAAGATATGTTACATATAATGTTATTAGTATCGGAAAGTATGAATTTGTAGGATCGAATCGGCATGATCGAATTTTATAATCGAATCATAGGATCGTAAGATACTGCGATATAGAGTAAATTAGTGATAATTATGCTACAATGTGGTCAAAAGACACATGTTAAAACTTTACACACATTAATAATGATATTTTTCATTTTCAAATGATGATAGTAATTCAATACTCTAAAATTAAGGTAACATGTGACTAAAAGCTATTAGGAAAAAGATAATATTAGGAATTATTTTATGAAATCGTAAAATTGTATTATAATTCTATCAGGTGAATTTTGGTAGTTGGATAGGATTGTAAGATTCTATTAATTCAGGATTTTATGTAGGATTGAGATTGAAAAGGTACTTCCGAATTGTAGAATCGTAAGATCCGAATCGGAATTTCAAGAACAATGAGGACATGTATTATGAAACATCCTGAAGTGGAATATAGTGTATTTATTAAGAAACTCAAAAGAAGTATAAAATCAAATATAGATAGTATATATTGGTGTTATCCTGTCATTCACAGCAGGTAATGTGGCTTATTTTGATCTTCAAAGCATCTTGCATATGAGTATGCACGGAGAGGAGCCTGCTTAGCCCTTGTTGCCAGAAGGCGGCAACATCTTCAAAATGTTGCAAAAACCGCCCATCATCTCGGCGCCCCAGATGTCATTGTCATCCCTGCAGATGTTAGCAAACTGGAGGATTCTAAGCATTTCATCACCGAAACAGTGGAACATTTTGGTAGACGTAAGTATATAAGCTTTTTGGATTTTTCTATATTGTACTCTGTGTTTTACAAAATTCTATGTTGTACCCGACGTTTTTGAAATTTTCACGTTGTACCCGACGTTTTTGAAATTTTCACGTTGTACCCTAAGATTTCTTAACGTTACAGACAATACCCTTATACACGATATCAAATAATAGATTTTGGGACTATCTTACCTGTGGGAATAGAGTACGATTTTTTAGCCTTGTTAGTTGACTGAAGTTTGGAATATGAACTGATAAATTGAAAACTAAGTGAGGTTTGGAGTAGGATTTTCTATTAGTAAAGGTATTTTATGTGATGTTTAGAAAGTTTAGGAGTACAATGTGGAGAGTTCAAAAAGGCTGGGTACCACGTAGAATTTCGAAAGACACAAGGGGCACTATGTAGAAAAACCCAAGTTTTTTTATGAGAACTTCTGGCAGGTCGGGGGAGGAGAATGCTTATTATATACTTCTCATTATCTATATATATATATATCTATGTTTAAGTTTATATGAGAACCATCCTCATGGTGAGAACCGTGAGATTGTGAGAACCACTTATTCTTCCTCATTTTTGTAAGATTTTTTTCATTTCACAACTTTATTTCTCATTTTATATTTTGTTTATTTTGTGTTTTTGCTCATTTAACATTTTTATGCGCATTTCATAACGACTTTTCTCATTTTACGTTTTGCTCATTCTTACGTTTTTGCTCATTTGGCTTTTTTCATGATTATCTTACATTTTTGTCATGATACATTATTGCTCCTTTTACGGTTTTGCACATTTATTTTCTTCTACTCATTTTATAATTTTTCTTATTTTTTATTTTTTTGGTCATTTTATGAAATTATCACTCATTTTTAATGGTTTTCACTGGTTTAAGTTCATATATATATATATATATATATATATATATATATATATATATATATATATATATATATATATATATATATGGGACAAGATTACATGAGAATGCTCCTTACATGAGAAATAAGAATGAATTTCAACCATACGATTGGATTAGAATTACAACACTTGTTCATTAGAGTTATATCCCCTAAAAAAAAATTGAGCCCAAAAAAAAACATTTGATTTTTTTTTCTAATATTCCTTTTTTTGGAGTAACATCACTTTTTCATTAGAGTTACGTCACTTATTCATAAGAGTTTTGCGCGTAAAATTATTCTCATTTTCTCATGTAAGTATGCATTCTCATATGAACTCACTTCATATATATATATACACACGTAAGTTTGTTAAGCCTCAAGCATGATATAAAAGACTTGAACAGGCAGCAATGTCAAATTAACAGTGGTATATGTCCATTACAATTTACATGCATGCAAACTGCAATATAGTTGACCATCTGGTGAACAATGCTGGGATTGCCACAATGAGCATGTTTGAAGAATTTACTTGCGTAACCAATGCTGCACCGGTGATGGTAAATCTCACATACTTAACCTCGGTTTAACCCTTGCATTAAGCTGAATGACTAATCATCCTTTTCTTCAGGAAACCAACTTCTGGGGCTCAGTATATAGTACCCACTTTGCTATTCCACATCTAAGAACTAGCAAGGGAAAGATTATAGTTATTGCCTCATCTGGAGCATGGTTACCTGCACCACGGCTAGCTTTATACTCTGTGAACATCTCAACATACTTGATCATCCTAATCGCTTGGTTTCTCTTTTCAAATCTCACATATTCCCTCATGGCTCTAACAGGCAAGTAAAGCTGCACTAGTGATCTTCTTCGAGACACTGAGAGTTGAGCTTGGGGGAGACATAGGGATCACGATAGTGACTCCAGGGTTGATCGAGTCAGAGTTGACGAAAGGGAAGTTCCTCTCACCGGAAGGCAAGATGGTAGTAGATCAAGAAATGAGAGATGTAAGCCACTTCTAGATCTTACCTAAACTTAACGATAGTGTGTATAAATGGCCTGCGTTTCCTTCTTCAAAAACAAGTATGGTCTCCATCATAAGCAGAAGCCAAATAATTCATTCATATCGCTTGCAAAATACACGCAAAAGTTATTAATTAAATTATTCAGAGTTCAGAAAATTACTTGACATGCCTTATTATCAAACACAAGGATGGTGAAAGTTGTACTATTCCAATTTCCAAAGTGGTTTTTTTTTTTGAAGGGATCTAGAGTAATTCTAGACAGATATTTGACCACCAGTGTTACAACAAAGTACTAATATATCAGATCTGAAAACGTGAAAAAAGTTACAACTGTTTTTTATAAATAAATGTAGATAAGAAAAAATGTATTCTTTTAGGAACTTCTACACTTTCAATCAAAACTTGACCTGTCAAAAACGACAACCGGTATAAAAAAGATTCAATCAAATGCCTATGAAGAATTGGTTCATAATTGTACTTCAAGCCTGTGTAACAGAAACCCAGCCCACCTATTAGCACAGAAACATACCTAACCGCAAAATTCAGTCCGAGCCAGCTGAGGAAAAAGTGACCAAATGTGAATGGAATTTCGGAAGCCCACAAAATGTTGGTGCAAAAATAGTAAAATACATTAAAATCATTTGGGAAGTGAATGCATTAGTGTACATTGTAAATGAAAATTTTGGTAAATAATGCTTATATAAATATTGTAGATTTCCCAGTAGAACTCTTTTGAGTTTTAGTGAACATATGGTGCAAAAGTTATGTTGTTCTTATAAGCTTCTTCTCTTTCTTCAACATAAATGATGCCAGGTACAAGTAAGTGCAGTCCCAGTTGAGCCAGTGGAGAGATGTTCAAAGGCCATTGTGGATAGCGTTTGCCGTGGTGATAGATATCTAACAGTCCCATCATGGATGAGAGTAACAGTCCTGTGGAAGATGTTTCTACCCGAGATACTAGACTGGTGCAACCGCATGCTTTTAGTAACAAAACCTGAAACACCACCAACAGCAGCGCCTAGCAAGAAAATCTTGGACTATACTGGAGTAAAATCAGCCATGTATCCACCTTCAATCCAATAATCCTAGCCTACAGTTGTCAACAATCATGATGACGATGGTATATATGAATTATCAACACCGAATCTTTGTTGGACAATAGAATGGCAAAATTATCTTTTTATGTGTTCCATGAGACGGAGCAAAATATGTGGGTTCATAAGTAGCAAACGAGGGAAGTTTTCTTGTATAAATTGCATACTGGTAGCGGGGTTTAGTAAAACCCATGAAATTTAAAGCTTATCATCAGACAGTAGTAGAACTTCAGCAGCAGATTACATATATAAAAATTGAAGAGAGGCAACTAAGAGTTTGTTTGTTATCATTTTTTTAAGGAAAAATTTACAAGAGAGAGCTTAATTATTACCTATTTTCTATTATAAGTCCCAATTATGGATTATACCAGACAAGTCTCAAGTTTACTATCTTGTAATTTTCATAGGTCTTGAGTTACTTATAATTGGTTTAAAAGGTAAGATTTTTAAATGTTTACCATCTTCGAACATTTTCAGCAAGTGACAAAGTCTTATAAAATGGGGCGAACATTTAAAAATATTACCTTTTAAATCGTTTTTAATTAATCCAGGACTTCTAAAAATCACAATATGGTAAACTTGGAACCTGCAAAGAATAATTCATAGTTGGGACCTACAGAAGAAAATGGGTAATAGTTAGACCCTATCTTGTGAATTTCTCCTTTTTTTTATTTTCCAATTTCAAAATGTTTAATTAAAATTTCTCATTGTCAGTTTTAAATGTAACTATATTAACAAGTATCACTATCTTTCAAGTTTGTTACTCCGCCAATTTATATTTAGCCAAATCCTTGACTAAACACAGAACATGAATTTGAAATGTACCTCTATAGGAGCTCCAGTAGTATACAGGGCCAGTTGAGTACATGTTGTAGACAAAGATGCCGAGACATATTGACGTCGGTGAATTGAGACATTTCGACTTCCGTAGATTGACGACCTGGCCAAATGATATTCCACCATGCGCCAAATAATGATATCATAGAGTCGAAATCAGTGAAACTGCAGAACCAAATTCTGCCTTTAGACAAAAAAAACCATTCTCCACTTCTCCCAACTCCTGCCCTTAGACAAAAGAAACCATTCTCCACTTGTCCCGCCTTCGGATAAAAGAGGCCGTTTCGAAATTGGCAACATATGCCTCTTACCAAACATGACTGCAATCATACCTGGAAAAATACTTGCCAGCTTTACCAAACACTCCCCATCTTACCAGGCGAGCAACTTGAACAGATGCTTCACTGCGGCCAGCTATTTCAAGCACTACTTTTACCTCTTTTACCAAACTATCATTTGTAATTCTCAAAAATCTTTGCAATAACCAAGAAATTGCAATGTGCATTCAACGGCTCAAGGTGATAAAGTGATGACATCTGACTGGCTATTTCGGTGTACTGGGTTAGAAGTAACAGGTGTCAGCCTTTGCAAAAGTAACCATGCATCTGAAGTTGGACAGCCTTGGTTCATCTCAAGGGCAACTGGGATTGTAGAAGTCTTATTCATCTCCAGGAGCATCGAACCCTGGAAAAAGTAAAATGTGATAATTTGTTTTCTTTCCTTCTTTTTCTTTAGGGGGGGAGGGAGGGGGCGAGGGGAAGGGTTGGGGAAAGAGGGGGTCGAGGAGTAACGATCAGTTATCATCTCTTACGGGCTAAACACCTACAATTGAATATTCTCAAAATCACTACAAAGCTGAGCTAAGAAGAAAGGTTGATGATGCCAAAAGAACTAGCCTCAAAATTTATCAAGAAAATCTGAAATTGTTTGAGTACGCTTTTCATGTCTTCAACTACTTTGTCATCAGAGGAGGAAAGAGCAGCAGTCACTCCTTCAGGTGAGTAGCCTATTACTTTATGCACGACCTGAAAATAGACCATGATTGCTATAGATTAGTGCGTACGAACAAAGTGCATTAGATATGGAAGCAGGCAAACAGCTCAACTCACATTATGGTGAATAAGGATTTCAGATATGAGACTCCCATCATCAACATAAACCCGCAGCTCAAACATAGACCGTCCCTTATACTGGAATCTCTTCACACCGGTTAAAAAGCACTGCAAAACAGCCTTACAAACTTGAGATAAAGGATGTATTGGAACTTGTGAAAAATACAGCTTTGCTTGACCACCATAATTCTACAAAGCTACCAAAAGGCACATTAATTGCTACACATTCTTTTGAAATACATATTTGTCTTTGTAAACAGAACATACTAATATCAAGGAAAAGGATAAAGGTACATATGTATATCAAGAGTATCAGAAATATATTTGAAGAGCTTAGATAAAAAAATCGCATGAGAATCAAGCTAAATATCAAGCAAACCTCAGCCTAAAAAATATACATTACAGTATCATAACAAGGCAAGTTGCATAACTATGAAATCCAATAACTTACTCAACCATACAGGTTTTGCATTTTGCAGATATCACATGTCAAATAACCAGCACACGCTGCAAATAATTACATATTCAAGGCAATTTACATACTTATTTTATAGCAAGGATAAAAAATAATTGAAAAATAATTTTTTTTATCCATGTACATTTCACGATTCACGAGGCAACTACAGGATGAACATGGTACCAGAACTGGAAACTCTATGCCAATGGAATCCCATCTTAAATATGGTAACGCAGCCTACTGTATAGATGGATTTAGAGATGCTAGCAAGAGCTTTGTATTCTTCATGTGATATGGACATTTCTAACATCGACACCCTCTAAGCCACTTGTACACATCTATGGACTGTTTGGTTAGTATTCATAATTGTAGTAATAGTAATGTAATTTAGTCCAAATTTATAAAAAGAAAAATTATAATATCAATATCCATGGTGATGAAATTCCATCAGAAACACAACTTTTCCTTCATAAATTCCCATTAACATCCAACACCAAATTTCAGGAAGAAATGGACATTTGGGGATGAGGTAATGACATGGGATTTTTTTTTTACAAATTTATATTACAATGAATCATCATTACCACCATTTATAACCACTAATCAGATGAGCAGCAAGAGTACAGATACATTTATGGGGCATTTGATATGTGGGATAAAAAATATGGGGATTAGAGGGTGGAATAAGGATAGGAAACTAATGAGGATAAGGATAAGATATCAAATCCTTTGTTTAGTCTGTAAGGGGAAGATGTTGGATATAGATAGCCTATATACTAAAACAACCTTACTAAATCTCTTCTCCTCCTTTTTCATTAAGTGCAAAAATGTACTTTCTCTCCTCCTTACCCCTCCTCATACCCCACCCCTTAGGTATAAAGTTGGTGGGATAACATGAATTTAATCGCTATCCCAAGGGAATATCATAATCCCTACAAACAAGTAACAAGGATAAGTTGGGTTTTGTTATCCCTATCCCACCTCTCTATCCCCATAAACAAACAGCCTGTAACATTGTTAAAGTAGCATGTTACGATCACCTAGATTTATATTGATAATATGAAGTAAAAATAAAAGTTGCATTGAAATAGAGAATGACCTATTACTCCGTATGTTTTAGTTGTACCCAAAGGACTTGGCATGTTTGCTAATGTACAACTTTGATCATTAATCTTTAATTATGCGTAAGTTAAAATTGTAAAAAGTGTATTCTATAAACATGCATATTAAGAAGAATTTAACAAGATCCCATGTGAATATATTTTTCTTTATGTATACATAATAGAAGACGTTTAAAGTAGAGAATGTGAATAGGGTCAAAAGTTAAAACTATCAAAAAACGGAGGTAGTATTTAGAAGCAAAATAAATGGCTAAAACAACTTTATATATATATTTTTTAAAGGGAGTATCTACTAGGAATGTCAATGCATGGTTCAACATTGATCCACCCAATGCAAAAATCTTATTCTCTATTACTAAATTCATATGATTTCTTTGCAATATGTTGTACTGTCAAATGTCAATGACTCTTGAAGCATATAGACAAATATGAAGATGATAAAACAGTTGCATATACCTTGATCTTCCCTTTAATAAAAGGCTTGTTAAACTGCACTGCATCCCATATTGCTGACAAACTTGCCAGATATATGAAAGGCAACTCCCTTTCTCCACTAAGTATAAATGGGTGCTCCATATAATCCACCATATGAGCATCTTCATTTTCAGTGACGGTGGCAGAGGGCAGATTGAGCTCAGTATGCTCTCCAGCAGGTGCTTGCTCAGGAGCTCTGTTACTCGTAGGAAACTCATGAGCATCTACACCAACAGAAGTCTGAGCAGTCTCTCGTCTAGTAGAATGCTCGGCAGATTCTTTACCATGAAGTGGCTCAGTAGCATCAGTACCCACAGGAAGCACACGAGCTTCTAAACTGCTATAAAGTTGAGCACTTCCTCTACTAGTATTATTTTGAGCAGACACACTGCTTAAAGAATGCTGATCAGTTCTTCCTGAAGAAGAGAGTTCAGTAATTACTCTGCCAGCATGAGGGGCTTGCCTAATCCTACTGATTGGATCACCACCTGCCACAGGGAAGCAAAAAAAAAAATTATAAGAGCAACAAATTTTCACTTCAAATAATAAGAACAAATAATACCAATAAACAGAGAAGGCAAAGAACAAAAGAGAACCTACCAAACAACTCTGACATCTTTTTGAAGTACTATGGTTTTCCTCACAAATAGGCATACTATAGATTCACAGATATGTCATGAAACTCAGAAAAAGATTGCATAATGCCCCAACGGATTTGCGCCTTTTAAGGATTACTCAATAAGACTTAAATGGAGATCCTCTTTTTGCCAAACCTGTTTAATTCTTTGAAACTCACTTTCCAGTATACTGTTTATAGCTCTAATTTAAGCAATACTTCAATCTATTTTAAGGCTAAAAGTGATACATTTTTATAGTAAATAATCACATCTCAATCCAAGCCCAAAATAAAAGGCATGACAAGAGAAACAATATGGTTTATGAAGTCATGGATGAAGTCTTCAACTCTTCACTAAATATATGATAAGGTCAGGAATCAAATTTTCATTCCAATACCTTGTGGAAGCGAATGGAATTAAGTCTTCATTTGTTATGTCAATCATGTCGCTGAATTAGTAGTTATCATTCTGTGAATAATGAACTTTCTAGGAATACAAGACTTCCCATAATTAGTTTGGTGTGCTTCACAAGGCCGACAGTGACACTAGAAAAATAATGTTACCGTAAAAAAAAGCACACACGCGCACACACGCGCACACACACACACCCCTGTATTGGAAGTAGAATAATATTTATCAAAGAGAATGGAAAGATTAACTCTCCACTTAAAATCATCAAAAAGAGAAGCTAAAGCTCACCCAAGGTATATTCACGGAACTGAGTCGCAGCATGTAGCATAGAGTTCCTGGTGTTGCCAGGAACATGATTAGCATCATTCACTGATGTAGAATCATTATTAACACCATTTTGAGCCCAAGCAGCAAGGGTAGCTCTTGTTGATAATGGAGGAACAATACCACTTCTTGTTCTGAATAAATTTATAAAGCAAAATGGAAGACGCGATAAATAAGTAGGCCTCTATATCAAATTTCAGACACCTCACATTACCAACAAATAACAAGAATAACTTGCCCTCTTCAGCATGGAGTGGGAGAATGAGACCATTTTAAAGTGAAGAAAAGAAAAGATACTGGAGTTCCTGACAAGCACATTTGATAAAAAAAAGTGTGAACTATTTGCATATGTGGAAACAGTTTCATGCTTTTAAACTTTTCTTTTCCATTACCTTCTTTACTATCATACAAAATTAATGGAGACATTCATTCCTGTGATAGTAGTCTTGCAAGTATTAGAGGATATACAACCTAACATTAAAAGAAATTTGAGAAACTTAATACCTGGTGAAGACATGAGTCAAATATCAGCCTAATATAAAATTACACTGATAAGCTTTAAAGTACTATTCTTAGATAATTCAGTACTGAGACACCCATTTAACATTCTAATTCAGCACATCTTATCTTACGGTACAATAGGCCTTTGTACTTGATTGCAATTAGTCCCAAATCCCAATTTGTAACAGAACAAGAAAAAATCATGTTTATTTAGCTATTCATTAACGAATAATGCATAATGTGAAGTTCAAGATAGAAAAATAAGCCTCACTGAAACCCAAAAAGTTAAAAAAAGCCAGGCACAGATCTCTAAATCTCTTCATTTACAGAATAAGTGAATAACAAGAACAGCCATTTGTTGATACCTTTTGCCTCTTGGTGGCTTATTAACTTCATGAACAAGCCTTTGTCTAGCTGCTTCAAGCTCTTCAACAGAGCCACCAAGTATTTCCAATACTTCAGGAACCAACATCAGAAGTCCACGCCGTATATTTACATTCCGTATGACAACCTACACAAGAACACCGACTGGTTTCAGAATTTAATTAAGGGAACACAATAAACAGTTCATGTGGCCAAGATAACCATGAGTTCAGGAAGTGGAGAAAAAAGATTTATGACATAAATTAAACAAAAACCATCAATCAATCCAATTAAACACACCATAATCTAGAAATTACATTGAGCTATATAATGAAGAATAAACAGCAATGGGCATTTGTTTTCATAGCCGGGACTTCTATGACAATTTTTAATGGTTCATGGACATATATAAAAAAAAAAAAGTCACCCTAAACCCATAAACACAAAATTTACATGAAATTTTGTTTTATTTTTTGATAAGGATAGACAACCAAGCTGACAACTTGAATTACCCATACAGATGAGGTATGAGGGATTCAGGACAACAACAAAAAAGAGACAAGAAGCACAAGGAAACCCAAGATCTATTCCAGCCTAATACTGGGACCCAATTTAAAGTAAACTTCGTTAAAAATCCTAAAACAAAAGACTAACAGCCAAGCTAGAAGTAGAAAAAGGGTTGCAATCTCATAGCACAG
This sequence comes from Beta vulgaris subsp. vulgaris, assembly GCF_026745355.1. Lineage (NCBI taxonomy): Eukaryota > Viridiplantae > Streptophyta > Magnoliopsida > Caryophyllales > Amaranthaceae > Beta > Beta vulgaris. The sequence continues at coordinate 176,528 of NW_026611041.1, read as the reverse complement.
GCAAATCCTCGAAGCCAACACATCGTCAAACTAGATGAATTTAGAACTTCAAAAATGATAAAACAAAACCACAACCTAAGAACTAAAAACAAAGCAAAACCCTAACTAATAAGTATTACCAACTTTACCAAATTTACTTGATAACCCTAACAGATAGAACACTTTCAGGATGCATGCCAAGGCACACAAACTTCTCATAATGCTTCAAACCGGTGTCTTAAAACAAACCAAGGAATTTCATCAGTGTCATTTTTACTACGTTATTGTCTTCTCATAAAAAGACAAAGAACCATTCTAGTGGAAAGCAAGGGAGAATTTTGAAGTCAGCATCAGTTACGTGGCATCCATGTGGATGAAACTCACAACCAATGTTAACTTAAATGGGAAAAATAATACAAAATAGAGGTTTGTTATCAAATCTGAAAGCGATACTAACACACAATTATGAAGTAATGAAAACGAATCATTCAAAAAATAATGAATGTAATGAGTTATCAGATCTCGTTGAGTAAACCTTAAACCCAGCAGGTGCAAGGGCTTCAAGACATTTGATTGGCCTATACTCCATACCAAATACATGTTGGACACCATCTGTCATGGAGAGCTTGAGGCATCTTTTAAGCCCCGGAGCTGCGTTCTTGTACCTCTCCCTCAAAGGACAACTAATATTAATTACTTCATCAACCTGAGGAAAAGCGAATGAAAAGGAGTGCAAAAAATTTAAAGTAACATAAAACTAATGACAATAATGATAAACTCACTCCAAATACCCCTTCAAAATCACATGAAAATCTTAAGAGTTTAAAAGCGTTGGCAGCTATTTTAAGCTTCCAAAGTGCACATATGAGTTCTAATAAAATTTCAACAATTGCATTTCTAAGCTTGTGAGCAAAAATTCAAAGAAAGACAAACACTAAAAAAACAAATAGCTCTAGTCAAATACTTTAAAGACGACAAGATGGCTGGTTATTGCATGCTTTGGTGTCACGAAAACAAATAACTCTTACACCTCCGCACCCTCTCTCTCTCTCTCTCGTGCACACACACACCCAACCAAACAAGAAAAGGCTTATTTTTAAAGAAAGGCTATTTACAAACCTCCCAAGGCAAAAACTCAAGCATTTTCAAAAAATTTGGGCTATTAACTATCAAGTTTAATGCCTACGCTTCTTTAAACCTTTTAACTGGTATCCTCTTAACCGATTGTGATCTAACTTAGTCAAGGAATAGATCTTATTCAAAAAGGATAAGATAACTTCTTCCATGGTTTATTAACAATTGATAACAAAACCTATGGTGAAAAGAATAAATTTGCATCCTTTTAACACATATTCTAGAAACAGAAAAAGACATTTTCCTCCTAAGATCAAATATTTGCACTTAAATGAAAATTGGGCACAAACTTTTCCACGTGCTATGGCATAAAAGTCAAATAGTTGTCATCATGTTGCTTTATGTTAAGATCATTGAAGCTTAAATAAGTTAATTTGATCATCTCATCAAACAAATTATTTATTTATCAATAAATTATGTTGGATCATGATCCAAATAATCAGTTAACTAAAAGAAAGGAAACCCTGACTAGCAAGTCTAAAATATAAATATAAACCAAGTCTCGCAAGGAAGACAATCTGATAGCCCAAAAGATCTCTCGTAACTATAAGTACGATAGAACCCCCTCACAATCCATTGTAGGAGAAGGATACCCAATTACATTAGTTCGATAATTTGTCCATTGTTGAAGTTACTGAAGTTACTGAAGCTACAGACAAAGCATCAGCAATACTATAGAAGCCAGCAGCTCTTTTAGCTCTAACAAACTTTGCCACCTCAGCATTTTCTGTTACTTGCAATTTACAAACTTGTACAGCTCATCTTGAGTTAGTTATTTTAGTTTGTTTCTTCCTTTAGCTTACATTGTTGTGTATATATAGCTAAGGATGTAATAATTGCAGTCAATAATTCATAATACAAATAATTCTCTCTCTAAAATTCAGAGAGTTATATTCTCTCAAACATTCTTGATGTATTTTCTGTTAGCACATTGATGCAACATTCAAAGTAATTCTACTGTGTTCACATTATCAGATGAACATTTTCATCATCGTATCAAAGCAGTAAGTTCTGAATTTCAATCTAAATTCCGCAACAAATTCTTAATCTCTGATGTGAAGACTGAAAGCAAGTCAATTTTTCTGTAAGTTTTATTCAAACTTTTCCTTGCTGAAAATCAAAAGAAATCGAGGTATTTCTTCTGTCAAAATTCTTTAAAATTGCATCAAGAATGGCACCTAGAAATTCAAACACAAATACAAACACAAATGAAACTCAATCAAATCTTGAATCTGCACAAGATCCTAATAATGTGTATTTTCTTAGTTCATCTGATCTAAACACAACAAAATTAGTTCCTATTGTTTTCTCTGGTTCTGGTTTTGCTGATTGGAAAAGATCTATGATAATTGCATTATCAGCTAGAAATAAGCTAGGATTTGTCGATGGTTTATCAAAACCATCTGGAAATGCAAGTTTACTGAGAATTTGGACTAGATGTAATGATCTAGTCATATCATGGTTTCTTGCTTCATTAGATCAAGTAATTGCTAGATCTATATTATATTTCAAAACAGCAAGAGAAATATGGCTTAATCTTGAAGAACGTTTTGGAAATTTTTCTGAAACTGAATTGTATAGCCTACAACAGCAACTGAATGATATAATTCAAGAGGAAGATGAAAATATTTCAGAGTATTTTACAAGAATCAAATCTCTATGGGATATGATTGATGGTCTTGATCCAATTCCTGCTTGTGTGTGCACTGGTTGCAATTGCAATCTAACTAAACTCATGCTGAAGTCACAACAGAACACTAGGTTACTGAATTTCTTGATGAAAGCAAACCAGAAGTATGCACTGGTAAAGAGTACTATACTCATGATGCAACCACTGCCAAATATATAGACTTCTCTGTCAAGAAGAAAGTCATAGAGGCATTGCAGATTCCGCTAAAAATAACAGTGAGGTTGTAGCTTTTGCAGCAAGAAAATTTGATCAAAGACCTTATAAGCAGCAACAACAGCAAGCTACAAGAGTTACTTTCAATACCAGTAACAACTCAGGGTCTAATCCTGGCAAGATTCTCACTGGCAACAAGAGATCATCAATCTTTTATTGTGACCACTGCAAAATGGGAGGTCATTCTGATGTTGGAAAATACATGGCTATCCAGCCAATCACAAGTTTGCCAAAGGCAAAAAGGTAGCAACAGCTGCTCATGGTGATCTGGCTGAGGATGAAAACAGTGAGATAATTCAAGCATCATTCACTAAGGAGCAATATGTGAAATTAATGGATGTTCTTAGTCAACATACCACTGCAGACCAAGATAAACATCATGCTGGAGGTTCTGGTTCTCTTGGTCTGGCAGCTAGTGCTCAACTAGCAGGTACCTTTTGCTTGAATTCTATTTTAAATCAAAATTGGATCATTGATAGTGGTGCCACTGATCATATGTGTTCAAACTTGAATTTGTTTACCAATTATCATGAAGTATATGGTACAAATTACTTCATAACCATACCAGATGGAAGTAAAGTTCAAGACATGTTGGAGACATTAAACTAGGTTCTTACTTAGAACTTAAAAATGTTTTACATGTTCCCAATTTTCATTTTAATCTTATTTCTATTCCAAAGATATGTCAAGATGCTTCTTACACAATCAAATTCACTTCTGATAAGTGTTTAATTCAGGGCCCTTTGATGAACCAATACATGGTTCTTGGTGAACTGGAGCATGGCTTATACAAACTAAGTGAAGAAGTTCTTTCCTCTACAACTTCTACTACTGCTGATATAAATAAAAAAGTTGTTGATGTGTCTACTGCAAATATCTCTACATGTTTTACTGCTGTAGAAAATGCCAAATTGTGGCATATGAGATTAGGACACATCCCTTTTAGCAGGTTTAAACCAATCTGTATATGTTAATGGTTGTTTAGCTGAAAACTTTTGTCAAATATGTCCATTAGCAAAGCAACCTAGAAGTTCTTTTCCTACTAGTTCAATAAAGTCCACATTTGCTTTTCAGTTACTCCATGTAGATGTCTGGGGGCCTTACAAAACCTGTACTTATTCTGGTCACACTATGTTTCTAACCATTGTTGATGATTTTACAAGAGTTACATGGACTCATCTAATGAAAAGCAAGTCTGATTCTGTTGCTCTAATGACTCAATTTTAAAACTTTGTTGCTACTCAGGTAGGGGTGAAATCTATTCGGATAAAATCCAAAATCCAATCCAATCCAATCCAATCCAATCCAATCCAATCCAATCCAATCCGAATTAGTAATTCGGATCGGATTCGAGCTGTGTTCGGATTGGATTCGGATTGACATTTTTTGAAAAATTGGATTTTCGGATCGGATTGAGGGTAATTGGATCCAAAAATCCAATATACCCAAATAGTATTATGTCTTGTATTATGTATTTGGATTGGGCTTATGTGCTTAACTGAGTTTTTTAATAAAAAAACTACTCCATAGCCCAATATACATAGCACTTCAACCCTTCTCCTAAAACACCACCTGCACTTAATTCATCATTTTCTAATTTTACTAGGTTGTTGTTGAGCTTAATTCATTTCATCGAAAAACTAGAGTTTTGAAAAATCGGATTTTCGGATCGGATCCAATCTAGAGTATGATAATTTGGATTGGATTGGATCGGATTCAAACCTTAATTGGTTTGGATTCGGATTGAAAAATTGAAATCCAAATTTTATTCGGATCGGATTGGATTAGGCACTAATCCAAACCGCACACCGAACTTTCACCCCTACACTCAGGTTCAAAGTGTAAGAACAGACAATGCTCCTGATCTTATAGAGGGTGATATGAAGCAGCTTTTTGTTACCAGAGGCATTGAAAACCAGAAAAGCTGTAGTGGTACACCACAGCAAAATGGTGTAGTGGAGCGCAAACACAGACATTTGCTTAAAACAGCAAGATCTCTTTTCTTGCAATCCAGAATTCCTACAAAATATTGGGGTGATTGCATATTAACTGCTACCTATTTAATTAACAGAATGCCACTCAAGAGCATTCAAAATGCAACCCCATTTGAGAAACTTTTCAAATACAAACCTATTCTTACACATTTAAGAATTTTTGGGTGTTTATGTTATGTTAACACCAGACCTATCCACATAACTAAACTAGACCCTAAAGCTAATCCTTGTGTATTTGTATTTCTTGGATATCCTCCTGCACAGAAAGCTTATAAGGTTCTAGATTTGGTTACACATAAGATTGTGATTTCTAGAGACATCGTTTTCTTTGAAAAACACTTCCCTTTTCACTATTCTTCAACCACAAACAAACCTCTTTCACAAATTTATCCTCTACAAATTTTTCTTCCAACAGTCACTGACCTTAGTGATACTAGTTCAGTACATTTTCCTAATTCTCTTAACTCCACTGACTCATCATCATCTACTTTAAATACTGAACCTTCACTTGTTCCTACACCTTCTATTCCTATTCCAAGAAAATCCTTAAGAATCTCTAAACCTACTACACATCTTAAGGATTAGGCTGCTTACAGAATTGGGAGTTTCTAATCTCACCCCTGTCACTCTACATTGTGATAATATGTCAGCTCTACACATTGCTCACAATCCAGTCTTCCATGAGCGTACCAAGCACATAGAAGTGGATTGTCACTTCACTAGAGACAAGATTCTTAAAGGTCTTCTCCAACTCAGTTATCTCCCTACTCAAAATCAACTGGCTGATGTTTTTACTAAAATTCTTCCTGTTCCACAACATAAAACTCTTCTCTTCAAACTAGGTTTGGTTCCTACTTCACCATCCCCTAGTTTGAGGGGGGGGGTGTTGAAGTTACTAAAGTTACTGAAGCTACAGACAAAGCATCAGCAATACTACAGAAGCCAGCAGCTCTTTTAGCTCTAACAAACTTTGCCACCTCAGCATTTTCTGTTACTTGCAAATAACAAACTTGTACAGCTCATCTTGAGTTAGTTATTTTAGTTTGTTTCTTCCTTTAGCTTACATTGTTGTGTATATATAGCTAAGGATGTAATAATTGCAGTCAATAATTCATAATACAAATAATTCTCTCTCTAAAATTCAGAGAGTTTTATTCTCTCAAACATTCTTGATGTATTTTCTGTTAGCACATTGATGCAACATTCAAAGGAATTCTACTGTGTTCATATTATCAGATGAACAATTTCATCATCCATCTTATTCTTGTTTTCACATACTTCCTCCGTTTCAAAATACTTGAAACATTTTGACTTTTACACATTATCTTTGACTGTATTTTGTGAATTTTACAAAAGAAAAAATATACTAATGTGAAATACAGCTAAATTCACCTCCACATCTAGTTTGAAAATATCATTTTTTTATAATTTTTACGAAGTTACACATCTGCAAGCATGTCAGGAGAAACATTTCAAATAATATGAAACAGAGGAAGCATCAGATATGAAAATTGTTGGTATAAAAGAACAGTAATAAATCATAGTGTCCTTAGCATTAAAAATTTAGAAGGATAAACAAAATTCACAAACTTGTTAAAGTTTTAGCTCTCCTTTCATCTAAATGCCACTGCCACTTGCTTACCCCCAACAAAAAGAAACATACAAGGAGCGTGTATTAACTTCTGGAGTGCTAAAATCATGACTCCGCAATACCAGTTTCAAAGTTACAAGCTAATCAGAATCAGAATATTTCAAACTTCTAGTAATAATCTCAAAACATCCCTAAATCAAAAGATAGCAAGATCATCACAAACATCTGAAGATAGGCTAGAATTTATAACAAATTTGATACCAATATGAAGTGAATACTAACCTGTAAAACAAAAGGGCCAGCAAGATCAACAAGATGTAACTGGTGCACATTTGGAGGAAGAACACCAGCACCACTATAGTTGAAATCTGAGCACAAAAACTGAGCAAAACAAAGCTTAGCTTTAGCTTCAACGTCAAAATTGTTGAATCCAGGGACAGTGTTGTGAAGCCCTAATTTACAAGAATCAAGCCACTCCCTCTTCAAATTCAAACCTAATTTCCTTAAATGATCATTCACTGGACAATCAGATAATACCCTGGCCGGAATAGGAGAGGGAGGAGAGAGATGCTCAGAAACGTCGATGAAATCTTCGTCGGAAAGTTCGACGGAAGGAGGTTCGGCGACTGTGGTGGAATGAGAGGAATTTAGGGTTACGGAACTGATGTTAGGGATTTGGTTTGGAGATGGAATATCAATTTCTTCTTCGATTTCTTCATACATTGGTTCGTCAAAGACGACATGTTGCTCATCTTCTTGTTGCTGTTGTTCTTGTTGTTGTGGTTGCTGCGGGACTTCTTCGTCTTCAGAGGAGGAGGTGTAGATTGTACGAAGACGCCTTCTCGACATTGGTTTAAACTTTAAAGTGCAGTGAAGAGAGAGAGAGAGAGTGTGTGTGGAGAGAGAAGTGAAAGAAGCAAAATATTTCCCTCCAAAGACACAGTGACGAGTTGACGACGATATAAAAACTCTACTAATTTGTTAAGGGCCTTTCGACGTCAATGTGAGTTGCGATCTCTTCACCTTACTAAATTAAGTTTTAGGTCCAATAAGTTTAGATAGTTTAGATAATTTAGATAAGTTTTAATCACGTTCAATTATTATAGAATAATAAGTTCCAATTGGGTCTAATAAGTTTCAATCAGATCTAATAAGGTCTAATAAGTTCCAATTGCTTAAAGTTAGTTAAAGGTCTAATAGTTTCAATCAAATCCAATAAGGTCTAATAAGTTCCAATCAGGTCAATAAGTTTCAATCAGGTCCAATAAGTTTCAATAAGGTTCAATTAGGTCCAATAAGTTCCAATAAGTGTAGTTCAAGTCTAATAAGTTTAGTTCACGTCCAATAAGTTCAGTTCAGATAAGTTCAGGTCCAATAAGGTGAAAAGAACACGCACTAAGTTTCCAGCTTTTGTTTTATTAATATAAAAGTTATATGATATAAGGGGTAATAAATTTAAGTGGTCATTTGGTTGACAGGAGAAAACATGGGAAATAGAAATTCCTATGAATTGAAAATTTGGTAAGTTGTTTGGTTGACAACAAAACAGCAAAATGAAAGAATTAGAAATTTCTAGGAATTTTGAGTTTTCACAAAATGGAGGAAGTTACTTACCTAGGTCCCTATAAGTAAGTAGAAATTCTCATTGGAATTCAATTCTCCATCGTCAACCAAACAATTTAACCAATTTTCCATGAATTTTTCCAAGTAATTTATTTCCTATGAATTATAATGTCATAGCTCATACGAATTTTGACTTCTAATGTAAACCAAACGATCACTAAAATTAGTCCTTATACTAAACATGTCAATTTTAAAAATTGACAACTAAAAACTAAAAACTACTTTTTCTGGTTTCTATATTTTTATTTTTGGTTTTCAAAAAAAAAAAAAAACTGATAATTAAAAACCAAAAACGATAATCAAAGAGTCCTAAAGTTCTTTAATTTTTTGGAAAATTCCGTTTGGTATCATTGTACTTTTGGCTATTTTATTTGGTACCCAAATTTTTTTGGATTCTATATGGTACAACTGTAGTTGGACTTATTCTCTATCGTAACATTCCGTTAAAAAAACATTAGATTTGGGTTAAATAAGGTTAGTAGTTTGCCTCGCTATATGTTTTCTATATCGAGAATAGTTCATGTAAGGTTTGCGAGTCATTTTGCCTTTTATGGGTCAAAATCGAAGTCGGAACTGGAGAAAAATGACTAGAACCTCGTTTTCCCATCAAAAATGCCTACTTTTTTTCTTTTACCTAATTGGACCTTAAATTTGGTCATTAAAGACAAAAATGGCTCTTAAAATCATAATTACGTAAAATTAGACAAACCCCTAACCTTATTTAACCCCCAAACTAATGATTTGTTTAACATAATGTTACGGTAGAGAATAAGTCCAAACTACAGTGGTACCAAGTGGAATTTTCCTAATTTTTTTAACAAACATAAGCCTAAACCTTTGCAAATTAGTACATACACACGTACGTATGATGAGAACCATACATACGCTAAATATGAAAGATTAGATTATAAACACAAAGACCAATACCGATGAACATATACGAATAAAGATGTACATATGTTCATTTGGCTAGGTATCCATATACATAATATAGTTATCAATGTTCATTTGGCTTGTTATCAATGTATGGCACCATGCTCTATGTACTAGCATATTCACCATCTAAGTGTTGTCAAACCTTACCATAAACCAAGCTTTAATTGGTAAACTCAGTTGCTAAATGTCGTCCTAAATTTCTTATTGACACCGTCAATACGTATTTTACACAATATTGTATATCATCTTCCAACTCTTTCCCTCACTTCCATTTTCCCTTCTTCTTTAACCATCACTATGAATTGCACCACTGGAACCAACACCATCACCAACTTTCCGGCAAGCTTGATATTATCGCCGACAACCCAAGATTGTAATTTTTTAAAAGAAATGGTGAGGCGTCCACCATGGAAGGCTCCACCACAGGTGCAGGTTCCCCACCATGGATGCATGTGCGTGTGGTGGTTCGTTCATGGTGGACATTTCACCATTTTATAAAAAAATCAGAAGAAGAATAAACCTTAGGAGAAATATTACATAAATGCCCCAAAGTATGGTGATGGTGGTGGTAGTATAGCGGCGACGACACCGGTGGTGGTGTAGAAGAATAAGGGGAAGGAGAAGTGAGGGAATAGGAGAAAGAAAGCAAAGAAATGGAGTTATACATATAGAGTATGAAAATACCATATTTAATGCTTTAGTAAGAAATTTTAGCGCCATAACCAAGAAGAACCTAAATCTAGAGAGAGAATGTCTGCCTTCTCTCTAGAGTTTTGCGGTTTTCGAGATTGATTTCCTTCCTTTTTTGGCTTCTCAGATTACTGAATGCTATGGCAAAAGGAGCTAAAAAAAATCATGGAGGTCAGAAGAATAACCAGAAGCAGAAACAGAAGGTTAATATTACGAAGGAAATTTTTGGGGAGGGTCCTCAAACAGCTGATGCGAGGAAATCCAAGGATATTAATGAGTTGCAGGAGGTTGCTCCTTTAAGTTGGACGTTAGAGGAAAAGGATGATCAGGAAGAGCATGAGATTGATCAGGTGGCGTCGAGGCAGGATGCAGCAGCATTTGAAGCAGCTAGGAGTCTCACATCTTCTTGGGTGGCTTCGATTAGGACTCCGCAAGTAGCACCAATACATCCTTCTCCTTACCCTATGAGGCAGTTGGAAAGCAATCCAGGTAACACTAGTTGGCGTCAGTCATTATTTCATAATATCACAGAGGAGGGGTTGGATATTTCAAGTAGCAGGATAGCAGAAAATGTAAATGATGAACAGGGGTATGATGGGAGTAGTAAGGAAGGGGAAGGGGTGCAAATTACTATGGAGGATGTGCAACCTGAACTTGATTACTGGGGGTTTGCGGTGGTGTGTTACGTTTTAGGGATGAAACCTCCATTTCGTATAGTGGATGGGTTTATACGCAGGGTATGGAGAATGTATGGAGTGCATAAAGTGGTTATGCTTGACAAGGGGGTATTTATGGTGAGATTTAGGACTGTGGATGATAGAGATAGGGCATTAGAGGCAGGGCACATACTCTATGATCAGAAACCAGTTTATATGAAGAGATGGACACCTGATCTGGATATTTTTGCTTAGAATATTCAAGTAGTGCCCACATGGATTCAGCTACCAGGGTTACCTCTGAAGTATTGGGGGCAGAGGGTTTTGCATAAGTTGGCCTCGTTGATTGGTGTGCCTCTTAGAACTGATAAAGCTACAGCTCAGAAAGATATACTTTCATATGCTAGATTGTTGGTAGAGGTGAAATTGGATCAAACGTTTTCGGAAGTCATATCATTTAAAGATGAGAAGGGCCAGATGCAATCCCAGAAAGTGGTTTATGAATGCAAACCAATCTTCTGCACTGATTGCCATGGAATTGGTCATTCTGTAGAACAGTGCAGGCAAAAAAGGTATGAGATAGCTCAAAAGAAGATACAACCAAGGCAGGTGTGGGTTGCAAAAAAGCAAGCAAGTGATGGTAGGGTAGATGGGAGGACTAATGCTGCTAACACAGTTGCTAGATTGCCTACAATAGATGAGAACAAAGGGGGAGAGGAGGAGGTAATCCAGGTACCTATTGGGCACAAATATTCCTTCTACCTAAGAGTGTCTTATATAAGATCACTCAAATATGCAGGGCTTATCTCTGGGATGGGAAGGTGTATTTAGCTAAACCTCCCCCTGTTGCATGGTCTTGGGTGTGTCTTCCAAAGAAAAATGGTGGTCTAGGCATCAGAGATTGCATTACTTGGAATATGGCTGCTGTGGGTAAACTAGTATGGCAAATAGCTCAAAAGGAGGACGTGCTCTGGATTAAATGGGTTCACAGTGTATATATTAAGGATCAAGTGTGGTGGGAGTATAAAGCTCCTCCAAGTGCGAGTTGGATATGGAAAGGTGTGTGTACATCAAAAGAGATACTGAAGGATGGCTACCACAATAACAATTGGGGTACTGGCATTAAGAAATATACTGCTAAGGAGGGGTATAACTGGCTGAAAGGCCAGTATGAGACTGTAGGTTGGCATCATTGGGTGTGGAGTGGTTTCAATGTCCCAAAACATGCATTTATAAGCTAGCTTGTAGCTCTAAGGAAAATCAAGACAAAGGAGAGATTGAAGGCTGCTGGAGTGTGTCAAGAAGAGGCATGTTTACTATGTACCAATGGCACTGACAGCTGTATGCATCTATTTTTTAGATGTTACTTTAGCAGAACAGTATGTGTTAATATAATGAACTAGCTGCAGATACATGTGGGGCAGCTTGAGTGTATATATTCTGCTTGGAAGAAGTGGGGGAGAATATACAGAAGCAAAAAACAACAACAAATTTGTTACCGTGCGTTGGCAGCTACAGTATACCACATATGGAGAGCAAGGAACCATTCCTTGTGGGAGAATGATGTGCTTAACCCTGATAGAGTAACTCAATGTATAAAACAGGAGGTTATTGGCAGAGTCAAATTGGTATTGAAAGACAATTGGCCAGAAGCTGTAAAAAATTGGTTTAACATTATCTGTAGTTAAAGGGGGGATTGATGCTGTTGCTTTGGATGTGATGTAATAGAGTTTGCTTCCTAGAGCATGTTCTAGTTGGCTTAGGATGTATGTTGCAGGGTGATTTTCACTGATTTTGGTAATATATTTTCTTACATTTTACCAAAAAAAAAAAAAAGAAATTTTAGGGCTTCAAATAGCAAAACTGAAACTGGACGAGATGACTAGAGTGAAATTATAGATCGAAACTCGAATTGAACTGATTTTGTACCCCATATCTGTACTAACTCGACCCCCGTGATCATAAGCATATAAATTAAAGTCCTAACCATTAAATTAAGTGATACAATTATCCGGAGCCGTAGTTCGGGCCTTAAAACTAGTTACAAAACCTATTATATGTCATGTATAGACTTGTACGAGCAACATGTGATAGCCTAGTAGTGTTAGCATTAACTTTGATCCTAGAGATCATGGAATCAAGTCTCATCCAATGCAAGGAGGGATTCCTTGTAACACCCCATATTTTTACTCCTAATTGTTCACGTTTATATATACTAAATTAGTTTTTTCTCAATAAAAACTAAATATTTTAATTAATAAATTATTATAATATTTTGTATGTTGTGTTATAGTAATTGTTAATTTCATTGATAGTTGTAAGTTATTTATTTAAGGATTATATTAGTTTCTTTAAGTATTTAAGCGCTAAAATTAGAATGCAATTTATCGCGTAATGTTTTTATTAATCGGTTAGACCGTCACAAGTGCTGAATTAAGCCATCACTTGTTGCATGCGTAGCTGCCGAAAATCAGCTTTGGTGGCATGGAGGTTGAAGAGTTTGATGCTCTCTAAGTAAAACTTTAAGTTCTTTGTAACCCCCCAATTAATCATTTCATTAAACATTCTTAAACCCTTTATTTTTCTTGTGAAAATTTGATCTTATATTAGAAAATTCAGTAACCTTTGCCTTACACTTGCATGACATTTTGATCCTAAGTGGGAGAAAATTCTCATCTTTCATCAACCATAAACTTGTTACATTTGATCCTTGTTAATTCTACCACTCTAGTTCTCCTACTAATTGAAATTTTTAGTGAACTAGGAAATGAATTGGAGGACGAACATCACTCACAAGGAGAAAACGCCTAGTACCATAGTTCTTACTTCACCCGACGTTTCAGGTAACTAGTAGTTATCTTAGAACGCTACAAATTGTGATAGTTTTAGGAAAAAGGTTCGATTATTAGGAATTCATGTTTTGGATTGTATGTTATTGTAAGCGTATTTTTATTCATTTACGCGGGATGAACACTTTTTGACTAACTCATTGTAAAGGTTTTGTATTGAAAATGTTTTGAAGTCGCCAACAAGTCTTTAAAGAAAGACTCCTTAATCTAATTGGATATTGGGAAACCTTGGAACAACTTTGGGACTTACCCAATGTAGATTTCTCCGACTTGACTCCATAAATGATCAATGAACCATAAATTGAGTTCGGAGGTGAGAATACGAACGCGGTCCGGAACCACATTCGCCCATTGTTGGCCACAAGTTAATATCAATTCATGTCAAGTTTCATACAAAAGGATAACCAAAAAATATTTTCATAAACCCTAAAAATAGATTAGTCTAGGTTGGTTTATGAAACACTTAAAAGACTATTTTTTTAGTGACATGTTACAGGACACCTAACTGGTTGTTCAAATAATCTGATAAATATTAGAACAATTCTTTAGGTCTTGATTAGCAATAACATGTGAGGTGATGAAACCATTAAACAGGACAATCATGTAACATGTATATGTACGAAAAATGAATAAAAGAAAAAAAGGAAAGATCAGAATGCACAAAAGGACGATTTTTATATTAAAGATCTACATGAGGAAAGAAATAGTTATTAACTTCAATATAGAAATAAAAGATTTATTCAAGTACCCTAAGGAGTATACCTATGCGGCTTAGGTAAGAGAGTGACAATCTTCGGGAGGAGAAATCGTGAAGCCTGAAGAAAGTATGTATGTGTGTGTGTGTATTTGAATGTATGTGTTTGTAGGTTTGTCAATGCATGTAGACATGAAAGTCTGAGAATTTTAGAAGAATTCGTAAGGTGCATTAAAGTGTATATTCGAAGTCTCGAAGTGTCTTTAGATCTGGAAAGTCATGACGTATTTATAGGAAAATAAAATTGGAGAACAAGAGGAAAGTAAATTGCGTGCCACGCTGGGAGTGCACTAGGCGCATATCTATTTGTGACGCACAGAGTAACGTGTCAGGCGTAGATTGTTGTGCCTGATGCGAAGCCACCTGTGCGCTAGGCGCACGTGGTGCGTCAAGTGCACCGCCTTGCGTCTGACACGCCTTGACATCTTTTTTATAAAATGTGTTTTGAACGATTTTAATTTATCCTTTGAATTTGAAAGTTTGATTTTACGAGGTAAAATCCGATTACAATTATAAAAAGATCTTTGAAAATATTTATTGTATTTAAATAAAACAATTTATTTTCATTAAATAATTAATTGGCCTTTTCAAAGGGTTATACTTAAAATATTACTTTAAATACCCCATATTTCTTTTCCACACAAAAACTTTGAAGAATCCAAACTCTATTATTTCAAGGTTCTTCCTTCTCTTCTTAATCTATACTATAGTTTCATATTTCTCATTCAGCTCCAATTTTCTTTGCTTTAAGAAAAAGATTTTCATATTTCTTACTCAAAAACATTATGCTCATGATAGATTATTCATGTTTAAATTCATAATTAAGTTCTTGTGATAATTTATTTATTGGTTGGTTAGAAGAAAGTTCAAGCATAAGAATAAGTGGAGTTACTAATTTACTCTTTGTGCAAGATCAAGGTGCGTTATGTAGCTAGATCTTTTTAAATGTGTTAAAAACAATTATTGATTAAATTGTTGAATGGATTTAGAAATTTGGTTGTAAAAGGTTACAATATTTTATTATTCACTCTTGAAAGTGAAAACAAGGAATGATTTTTATCAATAATTTTATTAAAGTTTTTTTATCCTTTTTTGAAATTTAAATTATTATTACAAGGAATGGTTTGATTGATATTTACGAACTTTGAATATTCAAAAAGTTTTTATGAGAAAAGATGATTATTTCATGACTTACAAGTCATATCACTATTATTGCCGCTTGATTAACATCAAAAAAGGTTTATTTATGACTTACAAGTCATATTATTCTTATTACCACTTAATTAACATCAAGAAGGATTTATGCTTCAAAGTCCACTTGTTGGCAATTATTATTACCCCTCACTAGTGGAAAAAAGCCCATCTGATGCTGTCAAAATCGGGCTTACTGATGCGGTTTTGATCCGCATCAGTTGGGCTCGCAGCAGCTATGAGAAATAATCTGATGTGATCCAAAACCGCATCAGATTTGTTAGATACTAATGCGGTTTTGAACAAGATCGCATCAGAAAGTATGGGAAGGGTTTTTAAAAAATAAACAGCGACAATCAACAAGGACATATCAACAACAACAATTGTGCAGAAAACAACCAAAACCTTGAGACGAATTTATTGAAGGACGAATTAATCAATAAAAAAGGACGAATTTACAACAATTAAACATTAATAAAATAAATTAAAGATAGAAAAAAACCAGATTTGTAAATTAAATTAAAGAACAAATATTATACAAACAAAAAATAAATTAGATTATACAAATTAAAAACGAATTTCATTACACTATATACGAATTATATAGAGGAATAAACGAAATAAAAAATCAAAAAAAATGGAAATGAAAATATCTGGTGAGGATGATGTCTTCAATTTGACGATGAATTCGACGTTCGTAGTTTGTCCTTTCGACGATGAACGACGAGAACAACGATGAATTCAACGAGAAGGCGATGAAGTTGGTGCGTTGATGTGGTGTTCGTTGAGGGTGTCATGGGTTTGAGAGGGAGGAGGGAAGAGCAGATCTGAAGAGGAAAGAGAGGAGGGATTAGGGTGAGTGTTGAGTGAGGAGAGAGAGAGGAGGGCGCCGTGGTTTGAGAGGGAGGAGGGATTAGGGTTGAGTGAGGAGAGGAGAGAAAGAGAGGGATTAGGGTTTAAGAGGGCGCATAAGGGAAATCCGGGGTTTCAAGGAAAGAAATGGGCCACGAGCTCCAGTTTTTTTTAAGAAAAATGAGAAAAATATGACGTGGTTCTAGGAACCGCATCAGATTTCAATAAAACCGCATCAGTTTTTTAATCTGATGCGGTCTACAAGAGAACTGCATCAAATTTTTCTCCCACCCTCCTTCCCATTTTTTTATTTGATTTTCTGATGCGGTTTTGTACAAAACCGCATCAGTTACTAAGTGACATATAAGTTTTTTTCCACTAGTGCCTTGATATTAGATGTAACAACCCGTCCTTCTACTGCTAAGATACTAAACAATATCTACTCTAGATTGACTAAAAGACGTTAGCAGAAACAACGTCAGGACAGTCATGCTACTCTAAAACAATAAATAATGACAACCTCAAACTAAACTTTCATAGCTTTCAGATGAGATATCTCAAACATTATAATTTTAATAAAAAGGGACATCCCAAAACATAATAGAACATAACATCATCCAAAACTACGAGACATGCAAGTCTCCCATAACATCTCAAATAAAACTAAATGTCGTTGAGACCTAGCATAACATAGGACTCCCTATTGTCTGCATAGAACTCATCTACCAAAAAGACTACAAACAGTTTTCTCTCACTACCGACCCACACTCTGCTAGCCTAAGAAGTCACAAGTATAGCAGTCATTTCCATCTGCAAGTTCTCCCAGAATAAAAGAAATCAAAGCATGATTCAGACATAAATTAATAATAAACGAAAGCATACAATCAAGACAACTATAACATGCATTCAAAACCATAAAGCTCACAAGTAATACAAGTGATAGTAAATATCAAGTAAATAGGATAAAATGAATGAATCATATCAAGAGTACTAGGATAAAATGAATGAATCATATCAAGAGTACTCAAATCATAATAAAAGCAAAGGCACAACAAGTTATTGAGTCATAAACTGAACGCCCACTGAATCACAATTCACTTTCGCAATCTCAAGGTCAGTCTATGGGCTTACGTTCCCCACTGTCTGTGTCTAAGAATGGCCAAAAATCCCGATGTAGGGTATAACACGCAGAACTCCCTGACCTCTCGGACGACAACAATTAACCCGGGTGTACCCCTAGTTCGCAAACCAAGTGGTTGGCATGTTCTTCACCGAGGACTACATCTATCCCACCGGATGTTCTTATCTCAAAATAAATAAAAATCATAAAGTATCATCTAACTCAAAACCATTCGTCAAAAAGAGAAGGGACACCCGGCCTTATACCATAATTCATAAAACTAATTCTTCAAAAATCCTCAAAGTAGTAACTTACAACAAAAATCTCCAACCACAATACTTTGAACATCACTAAGCATCAACAATGATAATGAAATAGTTTTTACAGCACTAACAGTATCAATGAGATATACATCACATCAAATAAGATCACCAACTACAAGTACATCATACGTACAAGATCATACAAAAAATTAGACTACACAAAACTGTGCGCTCGGCGCATGAGCTTGCGCTTAACGCTACACTCTGTGTCTGACACATCAACGTGCATCTGACGTCACCACCAATTAACTCCAAAGCTTATTGAATCAGTAAAACGTACACAACTAATCATTTTTACATAAACCAAACGTAAGCATAATGATACTCAATAATAACCATAGTAACCTACAAATCATCAGCTTCCAAGAACATAAAAGGTCATAAATTATTTCTGGTTAATAAACCCTTAATAATTAAAAGGAATATCCTCAAACTCATACCAAAAACACAATAAAATTTATTAAACAAATTAAAATGATATGTAAATTATCATAAATTATCATACGACTATTATGACTCTACGGACATGCTACAAATTTTATTTCTAATTTTCGGCCTCTAAAAGTAATTTTAAACGTTAATTTACATAATACTACCTCCGTTTCCTAAAGATCTTCCTTGTTACTGTTACTACAGATACCAATGAGAATTAATTTGTGTGGGGTGTGGGGGTGGGTAAAGTAGGAGAGAGAAAGGGGTTAAGATAAATAAACAAATAAAAAGAAGTTAAAGTAGGAGAGAGAAAAGGAGTAAAATTGAATTAATAATGTAATGGTGGACCATATGATAGAGACATGAGAGGGTAAAAAGGAGGAAAAAAAAATTCCAAATAAGGAATGAAGTAAAAGAGGGAAGATTTTTTGGAAACGCACTTAAACGGAAAGAGGGAAGATCTTCAGGAAACGGAGGGAGTACTCAATAAGCCAATATAATAGTTCAAAATATAATTAAACGCCCAAAAATTACCAAAAATTTACATAACATGCATAAACTCACGGCAATACATATTATGCAAATAAATAGATTTTTTGGCCTCCAAATATAATATTCACAATTTAAATACTAGTAAACATGAAAATGCAAAAATAGATAAATAAATTAAATAAACTCATAAGCAGTAGACAAAAATTATTCCAAGGCATTAAATACATACTACACACATAACATGCTTCACTAAAAATAATTTCAGCATTTATAAAATTCGTTCAATAATTATTTTGCAAATAAACCATAAACGCATAAATTACCAAATAAATCTGATAAATACAAAAACTCAGACGAAAATTATTTTTCTACATAAAATATTCACACAGCATACATCAAGTATTTTTACATCAAAGTTCAATAATTATTTCATTCAAAAAAGTATTTTTAAAATAATTTCCTAGCTAATAATCTAATACTGAAAAACACTAATTCTATCATTCTAAGATGACTACTAATTACTGGATTATCGGAGGCGAGCTGAAAATTACTGGAAAACCCATTATATGCGTGCACCCTTCTCCTTCTTCAAACCCCAAAGCACCACGTACAAGAAAGAGGCAGATAGAACAAGTCACGAACAATTGATGAAGAGTAAAAATGGAAGAATTTGAGAGAGAATGATAAAGATGATGATATCTAAAATTTTAAGAAAATGGCAGCAATGAAGTTCTGATTTATAATCAGATTTTGGAGTGCTTAAAATAATAAATAAAATATATTTATTAGGAGAAATGATGAGGGGGTTATGAAGGTTACAAAATACAAAGAGTCATAAAAAAAATAAAAGAAGAAAAACTTTTCCTTTTCCCTCCACATGGTCGGCTGACCCAAAGCCCAACCACACCAAATAATTTCGGCCCAAATTATCAAAGATCCATACGTCAAAGGTCTGTCACGCGATAAATCGATAACTTCCTAAATCGCGCCTAAACTTTGAAAATACTTCATAATAAAAAATAATTCTAATAAACTATATTATAAATAAAATTAAAAATACACACATTAGCACGCCATATATTAAAAATAATAATTCGACTCCCAATATTTATAAAAATAAAAATCATTGATTTAGAGAAAATAATAGTTTTAGGAAAAACTAGGAGCGAAATTATGGGTTGTTACATTAGACCTTGCAAAGTCGGTCCTCATCCGAAAATCAGGTCCGAAATATTTGATATGTAGTCCGATCTGGGCTGAACCTTGAGCTGAATCCGAAACGATCCGATCCTAAATAATCTAGATATGAAACTCATCCAAAATTCAAATGATCCGACATGATCTTGCCCGATCCAAAATCAATCTGATCCGAATGACTCGAATGACTTGGCTTGAAATTTTATTTTTCCTTCATATTTTAAAAATCTTATAATTTATATTACAATGTTTCTAAGAATAAATAAACAAAACTATGAAAGAATTTCATGTAAGTATATGTAACGTATACTCAAATAGCTAGACGGAATAAACTTTTTAAAAAATACAGGGAGTACTAACTACTACATCATTAATATACAAGACAATGGCTAATAATAGAATAATTAATAACTCAAA
This sequence comes from Beta vulgaris subsp. vulgaris, assembly GCF_026745355.1. NCBI lineage: Eukaryota > Viridiplantae > Streptophyta > Magnoliopsida > Caryophyllales > Amaranthaceae > Beta > Beta vulgaris. Next base: position 156,395 of record NW_026611041.1, on the reverse strand, counting down.
TGATCAGTATACTAATTGCACATAGATAAAATTTATTTACACAGAAAAACCCTACTAAAAAAAGCTCAAAATCTTTCTTATCCAATCCGAAATTCGATGATGATGATCTGAAACCATAATCCGATCCGATCCGAAACTTGATCCAGCCTGAAATGCAAACGATGTCTGAATCCGAAACGGTCCAGTCTGATCCGATCGCAGTTCGAATGTAACTTTATAAAAAATCAGTCCAGATGGGTCTGATTGCCAGGTCTACTTGGTATACATCAGTGATGGGATGACTAACTTGGGGGATGCACATACTTAGGAAAATGAAGGGGAGATAAGAAGAGGAATTGTCTTCAGTATTACTGTTAATCCAAGTTATTTGGAAAGAGTTTAATTTGCTCTTATTTTTGGATTATTATTAAAGTGTTGGAAATAATTTATTCTTATTTTAGAATTATTAGTGATGGAGTTTTCGAAATATAAACTGTTACGAACTAGCAAATGTGTTACTATCTAGTCCATTTCGTACTCAGTTTTATATTGACGCGTATTTCCTTTTTCCTTTTTTGCGCCCTGTTTACCTATTTGGTAAGCAGTTTTGCAAATAAATTTAATATGTGCATGTATGGGAGGATATTAGGAAGGGGATCTTCACCTCAAATAGGGTGTTTTATTTATTTTAGAGTTTGAGACAATAATTACTTTTAATAATAAAGAGTTGTTATTATTTTGGTTAAAGTATTCCACTGCAAGTTATTTGGTTAGTTAGTAGTTGGCTGTCGAAAGAGTGATAGTCACTGGCGGTAATACTACTAAATTACTCAAATATTATTTATTATGTTATTTATTTTAAAGTGAGTAATTTGGGGGTATTACAATAAGTCATTCATTAGTAAAGCAGTTGCTTACCTGAATGAGAGGTTCATTAATATTGGTGAAGCATTTGAATACATTGATAAAATGTCAAGCTAGTGTTTGAAAGAGAACAAGAAGAGTAAGAAGGCGACATTTTGAACAAGATTAGTGCAACAACAAATTTTTTGGTAAATAAGTACTTCCTCCGTTTCATAATACTCACTACACTTTTCATTGTAGGAAGTTTCACATTACTTGCTACACTTCCTTTTTGGGCAATAAATTCTCTCTATCTCTCTCCTCTCACATGGATTCCTTTTCTTTTTACTCTCTACCTCTCTCTTCTCCAAAAAATTGCCTAGGAGTCCGTGAATTGAGAAGTGTAGCGAGTAATATGAAACAGAGGAAGTAGGTTATTATTGGGATATACAGATGCAAGAATGAAAATGTAATGCAACAATACTTCTAAGCAACCCATAATAGGTCTGGACTATATATGGAGACACGATTGGATGAGAACATGTCAAAGTTAAGGGCATATTTTTTGTTAATATGGGTATACCTTTGTTTAATATTAGTATAAAGATTTTTGTATGTTAAAATGAAGAGTAAGGAGTGGTCTGTATCTTAATCAATATGAAATGAATTATGGTTTATGTGTTACATTTTAATTCTAGTCCTATGTTCAGCTTTGGAACATATCTGAAGCATATATATCAACAAATGAGTGTCATTCGGGGCTTCTCTAAATCCATCAGGGAGAATGTAATGGTTCATAGAAGAAAAAAGTTGGTTGATTTAAATCCTCAACACAATGAATATGTTTCAATGTGGAGAAAATCAACTCTTATTCTTCTCGCAACAAATATGAGTCCCTTCATTACTTAGATTACTCATTATGACAATGTAGAAAGAGGACTCATTCAACTTCCAACATCAAACACATAATAAGGACTCAAATAATTCAACATATTACCCCTAAACAATTCGGTTTTAGTATACCCGTATCACATCATTAGCCATATACCTCATCATAGAAAGTGGGACTCAAAGTATTTTAGCAGACTTTACCCATAAGCACCAAACCAACAACTCAGAGTCATGAAACCAACTAATCAAAGTAACCAATCTAACAAACCACAATCATCAAACCAACAAATAACAAACAACTGAGAGTCATAAAACCAACAAATAACCAACAACTCAGAGTCATAAAAACACCAAATAACCAATAATACATAATCATCAAAACAGCAAACCAACAATTTGTGTAAATCAATCATAAAAAAATTCAAGGTACTCATCAAATAAACAAAAAGACACATATCAATAGCAAATAAATCGTAGTGAAGATGATCAAACCTCAATGACTCATTTTTTTTTTTGCTTTACGCCTAAATAGGAAAGCATGGTAGTCAGGATCCCATTCAGAGGTCGTACAGGGGCTTATTGGCACATCAAGGAGGGATTGGTCATCATCCTTAGAAGAGTGAACATCCTCATACACATCAAACACATACCACCACCATCCTTCTCAACATACATGCTATATTTCTTCCCCTTATCATCATAAACTGCGAGAAAATCACAATTAGCAGTCTTAGTCTTCTCCTTCCCTTTCACCTCTTTATCCTTTTTTCCATTTCCTCTATTTGACACCCCTTTTTGAACCGAAATAGAACCATATGCTTTGGCATCCTCAGACCACATATGATCTAACTTGTAGTACTCAATGCATCTTCAGCTCACATTTCCGCCCATCAAGCATTCCCTCACCTTTTCCTCCAAAAAATACTTTACCCTTAGCCGGAAAACAGGATCGGATCTGAGCCTCAATTGGTAACTTCGGCCTTAGGTGGTGGTTGTGCCAAGATCTGGGCTTTTTGGGGACTTAGGGTTGTGGGTCTGGTGATGAGGGAACAAACTCCCTTGGAAGACCAGTGGTTAAGTAAAATTCATGAACAACCTCCCTTAAAGCTTTGAAGTGTAAGGTCGAAGCAATTGTTGAGCATCACCCCTATCGTACAATCTCTTGGACCAAGGGGAACCATGTATGAAGGCTTTCATCATGTCCTTAATAACATCAAACTCATCCATCACAATCATCCGTTTTAAAAAAAGTGTGCCAGTGAACGGAGACAAATCTGGCACATACATTTTCGTAAAAACTTAGGGGTTTTTTGGGGACTCAAAGAACTAGATTTGAAAAAATTGTGGATGATGAAGACGAACAAGATTTGAGAGAGTGAGAAATCGAAGAGGGAGTTAGAAAATCGAATTGAGAGAGTGAGAAATTCAAGTGAGAGAGTGGTTATTTAAGGAGAGAGATAGTTGAATTGTAGAGAGAAAAAGTTGAATTCAGGTGAGAGAAAATGAACAGGCGAAATGAGGATGAAGGCTGAGATGAATATGTGGTTAGGGGGTTCAATTAATGAACATGTGGTTGGGGTTTTAATTTCTGATTCAATTGATGAAAGGTAGTTGGGGTTGATTTTTTGGTGGGAGTTCTTTAATTAGATTAGGTTTAATGAGGTTAGATTAAGTAGGATTAAAGTTGGTTAAATATTATTAACAAGGGTGAATTGGTAAAATCATAGCCAAACTTTCCATTTTGGGTGGAAATAAAAGTGTCACATGTAATTCGAAATATGCCAAATCCATATCCATTAAAAACTGACACTAGTGGAAAAAAACGCAAGGACTGCGGTCAAAACAGACCTAAGGGCTGCGTTTTTTGCCAGCAGTCCTTCGGCAAAAATAAAGGACTACAATTTTAGGCCGCAACCCTTCACAACGAAGGGCTGTAGTTTGGAGCCAAAATCGCAGCCCTTCGTTGTACAAGGGCTGCGGTTTTGGGCCTAGATCGCAACCCTTCCAATATGGAAGGACTGCGGTCTAGACCCAAAGACGAAGCCCTTTTGCTTTCGTAATTTTTTTTTAAAAAAAAAGCCGGTCAGCCCCTACTAGCAGCCCAATACCCCCCGACCCCTGCCAGCCCAACACCCCTTCGCCAACCACCCCTCACTCCATCCCAGCCCATGCCACCCCGACCCCACCCCAGCAAACCCCCTATCAGCCCCTGCACCCCCTGCTGGCAATAGCACCCCCTAGCCCAACACCTCCCTTGCACAAAAAAAAAACGAAATGCAATATATATATATATATATATATAATTATAATATATATATATATATCACAAGTTTTTCAACGTAATTAACTTTAAATATATTTTATAATGTATAAAGTGTACATAGAATTGATAAAATTCCAACATATTAATTAGCTAAAAACTATAAAACAAAGGAATATACCAACTAGATCTAGCTAATTATATCGCAAAATCCTCCAAAAATGTATCATAAGCAATCGTCACAAAGGTAGGTCGCCAACTTATCCCGAACTTCATGTAATTCCTCCATGGTGAAGGCCTTCAAACTTGGTGTGTTATTCACATAAACCTTGCAAAACAACCAAGGAGTAAAACACATAATATAAGAATTCAATCATTTACCGTAGTTAATAGTTCTAAAAATTACATATACCTTCTTGAAATTCAACCAACAACAAATGCAAGCCTAAAAATCAACATACTAGTTATATTATACCTTATATTGTCATATTCAAAAATAATTTGGAGTTATATGACTCAAAATCTAATAATTGGACGTGAAAAGGCGAAAATAGGCCTAAAATGACCTTCTCGTTCCCGAAATTGAACCACCAACAACTACACACTAGCTATATTATACCTTATATTTTCATATTCAAAAATAATTTGGAGTCAAATGACTCAAAATCTAACAATTGAACGCGAAAAGGCAAAGATAGGCCTGAAATGACCTTTTCGTTCCCGAAATTCAACCAACAACAAATGCAAGACTAAAAATCTACACACTAGTTATATTATACCTTATATTGTCCTACTGAAAAAGAATTTGGAGTTGAATGACTCAAAATCTAATAATTGGACGCGAAAAGACGAAAATAGGCCTAAAATGACCTTTTCGTTCCCGAAATTCAACCAACAACAAATGCAAGCCTAAAAATCTACACACTAGTTATATTATACCTTATATTGTCCTACTGAAAAAGAATTTGGAGTTGAATGACTCAAAATCTAATAATTGGACGCGAAAAGGCGAAAATAGGCCTAAAATGACCTTTTTGTTCCCGAAATTCAACCAACAACAAATGCAAGGCTAAAAATCTACTCACTAGTTATATTATACCTTATATTGTCATATTCAAAAATAATTTGGAGTTAAATGAGTCAAAATCTAATAATTGAACGGGAAAAGACGAAAATAGGCATTCAATGACCTTTTTGTTCCCGAAATTAAACCAACAACAAATGCAAGGCTAAAAATCTACCCACTAGTTTAATTACCTCATATTTATATGAAATGCATCGAAGTACCATATTTTAGGGTAGAATGTGGTAATTTTTTGCGAATATGTGCTACTTTGGTTTCTAAACTAATTAACTATCACCCGTCGATCTAATCTAAACTAACATATACTAATAAGTTACATACCTTTTGAAGATCATCGTTGTTAGTGCAATGGTTGACGATATCGAACATGTACCTCAGCACGTAATAGCCACATGCAACTCCATTATCTTGTTGCGGACACTAAAATTCACCAAAACATGCATCCAACGATATTCATGTTAGATGTGTATAAGTATGTAGCGAAAAAGGTTTCTACATAAGGACATGCAAATCAGTCATATTACCTCGACTGATATCCAAACATGAGCTTTTGGTACTCCAAGTGTTCGTCCACTATTATGCTTCATCACACTACATCAATACATCATTATAAGATATATATGTACATATATATATATATATATATATATATATATATATATTATAATATATATATATATATATATATATATATATATATATATATAATATATATATATATATATATATATATATATATATATATATATATATGTATGTATACATATATATCTATACATACATACATATATATCTATACATACATACATATATATATATATATATATATATATATATATATATATATATACATACATATATATATATATATATATAATAGAGGTAAAGCGAGATTAACAAACATACTTTTCAATATACGGGATAAGGATGATCTAATGAACTCCTAGACGAGGTGATGCTTTGAAACTCATATCGATGTACTGTTTCACTTCGACTTTGTTTTTTAAGCAATTGTCATCTCGTAGTATGTTTGGACATAACCAACCAAACATTATTGACTCACTTGATGTTCCAAGCAATTCATTGTATAATAACCCGAGAAATCATATTGATCAAAAGTATACTTGATTATTATGGAAGTTGAATTGAAAACAAATTAAACATATGTATACTTATTATGTATTACCTCATGAAAGTGTGTACCATGGAAACATTCAACTCTACTCCATATAAGAATTCTTTGATATCGACCTTAGAAATGAATGTCGATGACTCCTCAAAGTAGTGGAATTATTGCACCCCCAAAGGAACCTCTATTGTACTATCATAAGGTAAATCGCTAGCGCACTCATGTAACCAAAATATGGAATAATAAGGCCTCGAAGCACATCTGGCTCGCGAATAAGTGGATTCTTTGCACACGAGGCATTTGCCTTAACACATTTCATTCACCTTCATCACGTAAACTTGCCTTCTTCTTAGGTGAACATGCCTTCTTTGCCTGCCTGTCATGTGAACCGGCCTTCCTCGAAACCTAGTATTTAGTTAAAAGTAAAGATATTACTAACTATTATAGGAAATAGAAAACAAAAGACGCATATGTATGTATGTTAATCATTATACGTCATCTGAAAACCGCACCTATGCACGCGGCCATAGAATATAACTGCCAACGACATCACACTAGTAGAGTAAATGCTATTTGCTGCACTGATATTGCTGCGGTATTACCTGTACGCAGCAATATAACACACAAAAAGAAAAAAAAATTGAAAATTACAATATTGTTGCGGTTTCCCGCCAAAAACCGCGGCAATATTATTCAACGGGCAAATTTTGAAAAACATGTGGGCCCTTAGCAGCGAATATTGCTGCGGTTTCCACGTGGAAACCGCAGCAATATTCGCTGGCAATCCAAAAAAAAAAAGGGACGCGGGTTTTGTCGAATTGTTCACTCTCTCACAATCTCTCAAACTCTCTCACAGTCTCTCAAACTTTCGACCCCCTTACACACTCTCTCTCTCCTCCGGCGACACGTTCGGTCTTCCGGCGATTTCGCAACAACATTCCGGCGTCCCCCCTTCGTTTTCCGGCGTTTCGGTCCTCGGTATTCAGTTTTCGCAACAAAATCTCTCCTTCGCTACAGCGAATCGACTCCGGTATTCAGTGCTTGGTTTTCACCGGCGCCACTTCAATTTTTCCGGTGCTTCTCCTCCGACACTTCTCCTCCGGCGCCTCTCCTCAGAATTTCCGGTGCATTCAACCTTGTTCCTCGCCGTTTTGTCATCTTAGGTTAGTTTTTTTGTAAATTTTTCTTAATTAGTGTTTTAATAAATTTTTGGCTTAAATTGTAGTTTAAAATGATTAGTATAAAGTATATATATGCTTAGTTATAAGATTTGAGTATTAAAAACTGATTTTGTGATAATTTTGCTTTAGTTTTTGTATGCCCTAATATGTTATACGGGAATTGTTTTTGTAATTCTTTGTTTAAATTGATATGAATGCAATGCCTTTATATTGATAGACTTACCAATGGGAGGGGAAGGGAAATCTAAGGAATGGTTTGGTATTTGTTGTTTGATGATAACTTGAAATCGCTTGAATGCGATTATTGTTTGGTGAATATTTGGAATCGCTTGAATGCGATTGTTTTTATGTACATCATATTGCCTAGATACCCGTTCAAGACTTACTCATTAGGAGTAAGTCTTGAATAGTCCCCGTTTTGGGACTGTTCTTAAACGTCACATGTCACTTAGGTGGTGAATGTGTGTTGATTCTTTGATTCTAAGTGAAATACGGTTAGTCATTTCCCTAATTTGTTCTCCGGGTACATATAAGATAACACAATTATCTTTATCGTGTACTTGGAGAACTGAAGGGAAATGCTGCCGAATTTCACTTAGAATCAAAGATGATACATGCATTCACTAGTGGGATTGGACGTTTAAGGATGGGTTAGGTTGGAGTGATAAGGACCCAATGGAAGCATGCATTGAATATTAGTTTGTTGTATGTGTTGGAGTTATGTGAATTTTAAATTGATAATAATTTGTATATATGTATGTGTTGGGGTTTTTAGAAATGGATCGAAGTTGGATGTATGGAAAGCGGAATACGTTGGAGTTCGTAGAAGGTGTGAATGAGTTTTGTAAACGTGCTGTAGAACATCAACAACTTACTTGCGAGGCTGAGATTTATTGTCCATGTGTTGATTGCTACAATGTGAATATGATTTCTGATATTAGGACCATAAGGGATCATCTTATCCGTCGTGGATTTAGGGCTGAGTATTATATTTGGTTATGGCATGGTGAGCAGGGAAAATATACTCAGGATAGGGTTAATGTTGATGTTGGCACTAGTAATTCATTAGAAATTGATATGTCGAATGTCGGGGTTGAGAATGAAGTTGTGATAGAAGATCATGTTGGGATTGAAGGTGATGATGTAGTAGGTGATGAAAATGACAACGGAGATAATAGTGACACTGAGGATGAAGAGTTTGGTGATCGAATAGGTGAGATGTTGGAAGGGGCTCGTGACCATTTTAATGAGCGGCCACGAGTGTTTGACAGTTTGTCTGAAGCTGCTGGGAAACCCCTTTATCCAGGGTGTACAAAATACACTCAATTGAGTGGGATTTTAACTCTTTTCAACATAAAAGCGAAACATAATTTGACTGATGTAGGCTTCACAAAACTCTTAGAAGCTTTACATGATATGTTTCCTGAGGGTAATTTGTTACCAAAATCTACCTATTATGCCAAAAAATTAATGTGTCCTTTGGGTTTGGAATATGAGCACATCGATGCATGTCCAAATGATTGCATGTTGTATCGAAATGAGTATGCGGACCTTTATGAATGTCCGAGGTGTGGTAAGTCCCGCTACAAATTGCCGGATGGGGTTGTGCCCGGACCGGGCAATACTGGGCCTTCTGCGAAATGTTGTGGTATCTTCCAGTTGTGCCAAGGTTTAGGAGGCTCTTTTCTATCAAAGAAGATGCACAAAACCTAAGATGGCATGCTGATCGCAGAAAGAAAGATGGGATGCTTAGGCATCCAGCAGATTCTCCTCAATGGAAAGCTATCGATTCCAGATATAGAGACTTTGGTCAGGAAGCTAGGAACTTGAGACTTGCATTGTGTACGGACGGAATGAATCCTTACGGTACTTTGAGTAGTCAACATAGCACTTGGCCTGTTCTTTTAGTGATATACAATCTTCCTCCATGGTTGTGCATGAAGCGGAAGTATATTATGTTGTCTCTTTTAATTTCTGGGCCTAAGCAGCCGGGAAATGATATAGACATATATCTTGCACCTCTCATCGAAGATCTCAAAAAGATGTGGACGAAGGTGTTATGGTGTTTGATGCGTATTCTAACGAAGATTTCAGGCTTCGTGCTATGCTATTCTGTACTATAAATGATTATCCTGCTTATGGGAATTTATCAGGGTATAAGGTCAAAGGGAAAAAGGCATGTCCCATTTGTGAGAATGGCATGGAGGCTACACATTTGCCACATTGTGGGAAACATGTCTATATCTACTGCTTTTAGGAGGTTTCGGATGAGCGGCCACAGAGTTCGTCGAGAGAAGCTTTTGTGGAAATATGTTGAGGTATGTATTGATCGAATTGCTTGATTCAATTTAAAGCTTACTTTATTCTCATTATGTGGTAATTTTTCTCATTTTCTTATAACTTTCGATAAAGTGCCCGCAACAACAAGGAGGCACGGAGTGCGGTTTTTTTGTGATGCGGTACTTTTTTGACGTACTCGCTTCATATTTTGGTTCGTTGGATATGGACAAAGTAAGTTTATATAATTATTCATTTCATATTTAATATATTTTAACTATTTGATGCTAACTTTGGTAAATTATTTTCAGGTTGCTCAAACCTTTACCAAAGATCCTTATACGGAGGATCAAATCAATGAGGTGAAGAATAAGTGGGCAAGATACTTTGTTGATGAGTGCATTGCATAGGTTAGTTAGTTTATGTTAATATTCTTTTTTTTGTTCTAACTTTAGACGAACATATACATTATTGCAACTTGTACAACCAACTTTGTAGTGATGGATTATCATGATATATATATATATATATATATATATATATATATATATATATATATATATATATATATATTATATATATATATATTATATATTATATATATATATATATATATAATTATAATATAATATATATATATATATATGTTGGATTCCGCTAATTATTTTTGTTGGATTATTATGGAATTGTATTTATAATGTTGGTTGGGTTGAATATGATGTTGGTTTGTTGGCTTGAATATTGGATGATGTATGTTGGAGATCATGGTGGTTGTTTGATGGATTTTGGATTTGCTTGGATGGTGGATTCGGAGATGTTATTGGTTGTTGTACAGGTTAATTAAGTCCCTATTATGGGTTTATCCAATTTACAAACGGAGCTCTGCCGAAATTTATGCAGAAAATTTATTAGCATATTGCTGCATAGCTTCATCAAGGTTGCATATATAGCTTCCTCTTCACTAATATAAAACAAAAAAAATTTTTTTTTTTAAAAAAGTAATATTGCTGCTGTTTTGGGCCAGGAACCGCAGCAATATTACCTTTCTGGGCCACCTTATTTCACCACAATTCCTAATATTGCTGCGGTTTGGTCATTAAAACCGCAGCAATATTACGTTATATTGCTGCGATTTAAAACCGCAGCAATATTATTAATACCAATTGTTGCGTCCTTAATTGTTGCATGCCCTATTCCGCAGCAATATGGCACTTTTTCACCGCAGCAAGTAGCCTTTTTTCTACTAGTGTCACTCAGTAAATGTAGATCAACTTTCGGCTTCAACAGCGGAAGATGTAATTCTTCAAAACCAGATACAATTTCATTGAGGGTGACCACATAGTGATTATCGTCCACTATCTGGTTATGCAATCGTACTCAGTCACTAGGGGTTGTGCATGGCCATAAGCTACTAGAATGAAACTACCATAACCATCCCTCGAGCTAATAGTTCGCATGCAACCCCTCCTTAAAAACAACTCCATTTATAGTTAGTATATGATACAACATTATTATAGTAATAACTCCATGCATCTAAGAACAATTAATAGTTGTTTAACAAAGCATGGGGATTAAGTGATTACCTTCAACTCGGGTACTGGAGGTGGATCAGTTAAAAGTATCCTTTGATCATCGGATGCTTGTGGATAACCGACCGACTGTGGAATAATATTACTACCCTTCTTCAATGCAAAAGTCGGCAAATCCATTTGCTCCAATATGACGTTGAAGTTATGTGTCATCTCCTCCCGAATTGCAGCCTTGATAGACTCCACATCTAAAGCCGCCGAATTCACACTACTTGCACTTAATTTTGTCGTTGTAGTGTATTGATCACCATATACCTTTCTCAAACCAAGGCAGACACCTTTTACGCCCCTCACGCGTCCATTGTGGTCCTTTCCTAAAGTTTCGTGCAATGCATCGATGTGTGCTTTGGGAGTGATCCTTCAAGCCAATCTACATAAGTAAACGAGAGAAATTTTCGTGAATGCAAAAGTTATATTATATCTTATATAGCTATAATCAAAAAGAAATTGGGGTTAAATGACTCAAAATCTAATAATTGGACTCTGAGTGGCCAAATAGGCTTAAAATGACATTTACATACCCGAAATTCAACCAACAATAAATTGAAGCCTTAAAATTTACACACAACTTATATTATACCTTATATAGTCATATTTAAAAAGAAATTGGGGTTAAATGACTCAAAATCTAACAATTGGACGCGAAATGGCCAAAATAGGCCTAAAATGACATTTACGTTCCTGAAATTCAACTAACAATAAATTAAAGTCTAAAAAATATACACACTATGCATATTATACCTTATATAGTCATGTTCAAAAAGAATTGGGGCTAAATGACTCAAAATTAAAGAATTGGACGCGAAATGGTCAAAATAGGCCTAAAATGACATTTATGTTCCCGAAATTCAATATAATATGAAGTAGGGGACATGATTATTGTAAATATTACATTCTACCTCATATTATCATATTCAACACAAAATTATGGTTACATCACTTGGAATACAAGCAAAAGAATATTTTTTGTGTACTTACAATGACGTTGGCTATCTAATCTGTACCAGGATCAGGCAAGACTCTTTTTCCCTTTGCATCAACCCCATGCATCGAACACCACCAGTCGAGGACTCTATCTGGTTGCCGAGCCTGTGTAACTTTGGTCGTAGAGCTAGTCCCCATTGCCGTTGTCGACCCCGTTGGGGGGTAATGGGCGAACATCTACTTCTCTCTCGCCCCATTGTACAAATGAGTACCCAAATGATGACAATACTTCCTAACTTTTGCACTCGCGCTACTTTTATCACGTCTTGCCTAAAACACACAGTTACAAACAAAGGTTTGGTACGGTGTTATACAATACTGGAGCTAAGTGTATTAAATAATAAAATATTCTTACAATAGCTTGTGAGTAGTGTTTTTGGCAACAAATGCTTCCCACTCTTCAGGTCTGATACTTTTTCATATCTGAAATGGTAATTTGGAGGGTTCAGATGATGTTTCCAGTGAAGCCTAAGAATCGGATGGCGTTTCTCCGCCGTAGATTTTCTTCTTCTTTGTACCTACTACTTTCCTCCGCTTAGTGCTCCACCCTGACATTAACTTAGCCTTGAAATCTCTGAATATCTCGGCAACCGCGTATAGGAATACATTCTTCTTGACTTCATCATCTTTGATATTGAAAATATTCAACAACAAAACACATTTCACAAATTAGTTTCCGCAATTGTTGTAATTTAGACGCTATCATTAATATTACACTTATATTTAACTAAATGATTAAGAAAGTAAACGTTATTATATGTGAACCTAACCATAGTATCATCCTATAGATATTTCTTCAACCCCTCGGGCACCTATTTTCATGAGTGCACAATGGAGAGTTTTCACATGCAAAGGCCAATTTGCATGCCATACTTATGACGCGTCTGTTCACAAGGTTGACCCATATTATTGTACTCCAAAGTCATAGTTGTGTGTTTCCCTAGTAACTTTGTAGGTCCCCTTCCTTTTCTTTTTTTCGTCGCCAATGATTTCTTACCAATTTGTGGTGCTTTTGAAACTCTTGAACTTTGTGCATTTAATTCTTCACGGCGAGGTCGGTCTTGCACATAATCCTTTCCCATGAGAGCATATACATCCACTATGTTCTCAAGCCTAGTAATGAACTGAATCTGAAGATCCCAATCCTCGAGATCACCTTTATCCCGTTCCTTTCTCTCATCATATGACTCATCCACGATAGTGTGTTTACTACTCATGCTCTTATTCGTATGCATATTTGTCATCTCCTTCAAGTTATACAAGTATATGTATTAATATATAAAGCTCAAGAAAACAAAAAAAAGGGAGGGGTTGGGCAGGGAGGGGTGAGCAAGGAAGGGGAGGGGTGTGCAGGGGGTTGTGGAGGGGTGTGAAGGGGGGGTCTGTGCAGGGGAGACGGTGGGCCGGGGAGTGGAAGGGAGGGGACTGTGTAGGGAAAGGGAGGGGTTGGGCAGGGAGGGTGGGAAAGGGAGGGGTTGGGCAGGGAGGGATGGGCAAGGGAGGGTGGTCTGGGCAGGAAGAGGACTGGCAGGGGTGATAGGGGTCTATGCAGGGGAAGGGAGGGGAGGGGTGGGGAGACCCCGTGCACACCCCTCCCTAACCCCCTGCTCACCACTCCCCTCCCCTCTCCAACAAAGACCCATCCCTTCCTTGCACAGACCCTCCCCTCCCCTGCCAGCCATCTCCATTGGATAAGTCTCTAATTTGTCCCTACGTTTTCCCAATATCCAATTAGGCTTATGATTCTTCCTTGAGAGAATTGTTGGTGACTTCTTTCAAAAATAATTTTCAATAAAACCTTAACAACGGGGTAGTCATATATAATACGCGGTCACCGCATAGGCGAAATAATAACACGCCTACAATTTCGCGACTTCACTATGGAGGATTTAAAAAAAATATTTTTTTTAAAATGAGTAGGTGAAACTTGAAAAATACGATTCATTCTTATTTTATGCCTTTGAATAATATACAATTTTGCATGCGCATGGCTTTTGATTAGCCATCATAAGGATAATCTACCTTGCCTCATTAGCACATGTTTTATGTGTGAGGTCACCCCGGGGGGTTTGCGCTTTGTCCTTCCAGAAGCTTCCTGAGCGATAGTGTTGGATCTTAGTTATAAGCAAACCTGCCCAACCATGGCATTGTTATCTTGTTCCTGACTTGAGAACTGGAGTGCGTCTTACACGTGGCCACCTCTTTAAGCAGGGGTACGAAGTGTGGGATCAATCTCTTAGTCATGGTCCCTTTTCAGACTGAACCTAAACCTGACCAATAGTTTCAAACATAGAACTCGACTTTAGGGTTGAGCTTTGCATCCATGTTATATGAAATTTGCTTCTGCTTGCAATTTTTGCTTGTAATTATACTGTCAAATTTTCGTTACTATATGTCGTTCCTAAAACTCGTGTCTCAAAAAAATCATCAATCGACCAAAACTTCGCCGAAATCCCGAAAAATATGTCGGGGGAGTAGTGCGCCAAGCACATTAAGTTGCGCCTGGCGCACCACTCCAACGCCAGACGCACGACTTTGCGCCACGTGCAGCAATGCTGCGCGACACGCAGTCTGTGCATTGCATGCTTTTCTTTGATTAATTCGTTGTGGCGATCGATCCTATGTGCGGTCCTATGTTTGTCTGTCTGCATTCGCGTCAATGCATGTCATTTTAGAAATCTCACCTAATTCAATAAATCAGTCTTTTCATGCAAGGTCGAATGTGTCTTAAAAAGTGCATCTAAAGTGGTCATTGTAGAGTTAGAGTTGTCATGCATGTCTACCTCTTCCCACTGTCTCCCTGCTGTTCAATTAATCTTTCATATCAATCTTACCTTACCATATTCAATCAATTTCAAAAACTTTCTTTTTCAAAATCAATCCTACACCCTTCTATTATACTCTTTTTTTTTTTATATATATACTAAACATCATCATACACGACAATTGCAAAAATATATATATTCAAAATTAATCCATCATGTTTTCCTAAATAAAAGATAAAAACAAGGGGGTCTTTTCAAAAACAAATTTCAAAAATTCTAAACCTATTCTAAACACCTTTAATTCAATCTAATCAACCCAATCCAGTTCACTTGCATGCATTTAGGCCCATCTATATTAGAGTCTGCTTTGTATTCAATTTTAGGCCCATACGCATAATAGTCCATTGTGCACTCATATTAGGTCCATCTAATTTGAGTCCATGCATTCATATTAGGCCCGCTAGCATCATAGTCCATCTTAGGCCCATATCAGTCTAATTATTCTAGGTGAGCCCTAGTCTATGTCAAGTCTATTCTAATTCAATGTCAAGCTCAGTCCAAGTCTATTCCAATTCAATGTCAAGCCCATGTGCATTTCAAGTATAACTTCAAACCAATGTAGGACTAAGTCCAAAATTAGGTCCATATGAGGCATAACTCATTTCCAAAGTCATCCAGTCCAATTCCAAACCATTAAGCCTAGCGAAGCTAGCATCCCCTTAAGATCATAATGGCATTCCTTGACTTAGCTAAGCTAGTCACCTTTAAGTCCGTAACATCACCTTGACTTGGCGAAGCTAGTCACCCTTAAGACCATAGTGGCACCCTTTAAGTCCATAACGACACCCTTTAAGTCCACAAGGACACCCTTTAAGTCCATAACGACACCCTATAAGACCATAACAACACCCTCTAAGTCCATAATGACATCCTTTAAGTCCATAACGGCACCCTATAAGACCATAATGACACCTTGACTTAGCGAAGCTAGTTATCTCCAAGACCATAAATGCACCCTATGAGTTTAGCGAAGCTAGTCATATCTTACATCTATAGCAGTCCAAATCCTTGAGTCTAGCGAAGCTAGCCTACCCTAAGTCCATAATGGCCCAAAATCATCGAGTGTGGTGAAGCCAATCACCCATAAGTCCATAAAGGCAAAGTCATATCTTACATCTATAACAGTCCAAATCCTTGAGTCTAGCGAAGCTAGCCTACCCTAAGTCCGTAGTGGCCCAAAATCATCGAGTGTGGTGAAGCCAATCACCCATAAGTCCATAAAGGTAATCCATTAAGTCTAGTGAAACTAGCATAAAACCCCAATTATTCCGTCCATTTTGCTTGCATAGTCCAGTCCAGTCTAGTTCACATCTGCATATGCATATAGTTCGGCCTATGTCGCCATCATAACCATAATCATACCCATTTCTAATTATTTCCCGTTACCTTGTCCACCTGCATTCTCATTTCTCATCTCTCATTTTTCCTTTCTCATTTCCCATCTCCATTCCCATCTCCATTCCCATCTCTCCATCCCTCATTTCCATGTCTCATATCGAAAGCAGCATTTCTTAAATTTAGGAGGTCCATTCAATTTATGTTCAGGTTGGATCATGAGATTATAACTTGGGAACGCTCGACAAAGAGGATACAAGGTCAACCTAGTCCCAGACTCGTTAAACGCATTCTCACATTCTCAGACAAATCCTCTAGCTCTTCTGAATCATCATCAGAAATGGGAGACACTAATGAGAAATTCAGTGCCATTATGGCCCAACTTCAAAATGAACTCTCGTCTTGCAGAACAAGACAAAGTGATTAAGGCATTGAGAGAGAAACTGACTGAGAAGGAAGCGCAAGATGACACTCCTCCGCCACCACCACCTCTTGATAAGATCGAGACAGAACTGAGGCTTAAGAAACTCGAGCAATTGATCCAGTCAATCCCTGCGCTCGAGGTTCAAACTCATGGCCATGACGTTATTGATCCTGAACTAAGGGAAAGACTCCTTAAAAAGGTAACATTGGGTGACCTCCCGAAATTCAAGGGAGTCGAAGACCCAGATGACCACTTCAGAGCTTTCTCCATCTCTATGCCTCTCAACGGCATGAGCAAGGACCTTTTGCTTATGTTTTTCCTTTAACCTTGGATGCACATCCATCCAAATGGTTCAGATCACTTAACAAAGCTAAGCTGAATAATTGGGACTATATCAGAGAAGAGTTCCATGAACAATACATATACAATACTCGGTTTCCCATTGGCCTTCGTGAATTGGAATTGACTAAACAAAACTCCAACGGAGATTTTGTCACCTTCCTTAACAGATGGAGGGGAAAAAAGCTGCACAAATGACTGACAGGCCATCCCACGAGGATCAAGTCCGATTAGTGCGTAACCTATATCCCAAGTGTGTTGATCATATTGAATTCCAACCCATAGAGTCTTTCACGAAGCTCCTCTATAAGGTAGGCTTGTTGATTGAGAAAAGGTACAAGCCAACAAGAACAAGGGTTCCAACAACAACAACTCTTTCAAGAAGAGTAACAATAACCCTTCTAGCTCTAATGTCAATGCCCTAACCACTGAAAAGAGAGGTTATAAATGACCTCAAAGGATATTCACTCGATTGGGCATGACTCTTGAAGAAGCTTTCACTAGGCTTCATGCAAAAGGAGCACTTCAGCCTATCGGCCCTACTCTGGACCCTTCTTCTGAGAAAAGATCTAGCAAATGGAATCCTAATGCCTACTACAAGTACCATCAAGGGAATGGGCATACAACATCACAATACTGGACTTTGAAGCATCATCTACAGGATATGGTTAAAGACGGTAGATTGCCAGTTTTGCTTGTAGCAAAAATCGGCAATAGCGGCAACCCCTTGGGAAGTGCCTAAATAATGTCGGGGCATAGTCATTTAACGCAAGTTTTGTAGGTTGAGTCGGAGAGTCCCTCCCCTAGCTCCTTCATTTTCTTTCTCGTCGAGTCTATGTCCTCTAGGACTATAATGTTTATCAGTCTTGTTCTATTTATTTTTTAATTAATAAAATAACTGCATTTTCTTTTCATTTTCATTGTGCCATCATTTTATTTATGTTTCTAATCCAATGATGAAACTTAAATCACCTAATGAATTTGACGAATAATAATAATAAGAGGAGATCTGAAATAAAGAAAAATAAAAAATGGACATCCTTTGGATCAGGAGTTATTCCCCTCTTTCCTCCAAAATCCATAGACCATAATTTCCATTAGCCAAATCAAAGCTCCAAAAAAATCCTTCAAAACTTTCCAATACCCAAAACCATAAAAAAAAAACGTATGCAAGCCTTACTACATAAAAAATAAAAAAAAGATCAATGTCAAGCAAAAATGAAATAATGAAAAAAAATTCAAAGTGCGAAAAAAAGCAAAAGCAAAAGAAACGCACATGACAAAAGAAAAAAAAAGGATGCAAAACAGAAAAAGCCAAAGGCAAAGGAAAAAAAATCAAGCTAGGGGGCTTGCACACAAGTTCTACCCCTCATTCATTTCCTTCAATCCATCAAACCTTAAGCCCTATAATTCAAATCCACAATCCTTACCTTATCCTAACCAATTCAACCTTCATCCAAGCCTTAAACCTTTTAACCTTTCGTCAACCCAAACTCCTTTTTCAAGGTATGTCCAAGCCCGCTAGGTTGAAAACCCGAAATGGCGGCCTAGGCAAAAGTTAGGGCACAATCAAAACATATAATAAAAAAAAGAAATCGAATCCAGAATAGAGGTGATCACGGGTCGGGCCGCGGCCAAAAAAAATTTGCCCATTGGTCGGGCCGGGCCTAAATTCGGGCCGAATTTTTATGTCCAAAGCCCGCTATTTTGGGCCTAAATTAGCAGGCTTTTGCGGGCCAAAACGGGTCGGGCCAAAAAATAGACTAAAAAGTCGTTTTTGGCTTACCCAAAGCCAAAAAAATATGGACGGGCCGGGCCGGGGCCGGCCCGTGGGCCGAAAAATTCTGCCCAAAACCCGGCCCAAAAACGGGCCGGGCCGAGCCAAAATGATCACCTCTAATCTAGAACTACGAGTGGTCTGGTTCCACAAGGATGCATAGGAATCCTCATCTCGAGGTCCGATCGGTTCAATACAATAAAATTATTAAGTTCTAATGATTTGATTTTCTAGAGTTTTGGAGCATATCCTTTCTAGATCCTGACATAGACTCGAGTCTGAACCTAGCTTCCTATATATATGGTGGTGCCTCCATGTCGAATCAAACTCCCAAAAAGTCGTAATCCGAGAACCTCATTTGCGGACTCCAGTTATTATTAATAACAATTTCCGAAAATCATTCTATTCAATGTTGATCATTCTATCATTCTCCACATCTTCTAGCCTTGCAAAATCCTGACCTTGCATTGTAGTCTAGCAAAATCCTGACCTTGCATTTAATTCATATATTCTAGTCTTGCTAACCTTGACGTTGCATGACGTTCAACCCTTAGCTTTGCATAAACTTAATCCTTGCATAGTGTCTCATGCATCCTTAGAGAGTCTAACTTTGCATTATTGCATCATTATTTTCTTTGTCTGAATTGTTTGCACCTATCTGCTAACATATTTCCCTGCAAGTAATCAAATTGCTTATAGTTATTGTCCCGACACCGTATACTTTGACTTTCGGTTTCCTGAAACTCATTCAAAGCGGGGGCTTCTGTAGACACATAATCGTGTCTCCCTATTTAAGGATCCAAGGATGAAACATACCGAGGTATTAGTTGGCACGACCAACGGAAGAGCAATCTAAAGAACCACTCCAAAATTGTGTTTCGAAATGATATTCTAAAGCCAAATTAGGTATTCATGATAATTAATTGTATTTGAGCCTAATTCTTTGGAAAGCTCAATTAATTGATAATTAATTTATGTATTTAATTAATAAATATTTTCTAAAGATATTTTTTTATAAGTTAAAATCAGATTTTATCCCATAAAATCACATATCCGTAATTAAAGGATAAAAGAAATCTTTTAAACGCATTTTGAATAAAGCTGGCAATGGCATGTCAGGAGGCAGGCTGGTGGCGCAGGTCTGTGTGTTAGGCGCACGTCTCTCCATCTGTGCCAGGTGCACTAATCAGCACTCGACACGCGGATTTCGGACTCATTTAAAGTCCTGCGTCAAGTGCAGGTCTCTGCGTGAGACGTGGAGTTTCTTTCTTATCTTCTTCAAAATGTGTGCCACGTGTACGCTTTTTATTGGGCATGCCATGTCATGCGCTTGACATGTCAGCTCCGACAGGCGCAGCTGGAGCGTGAGGCGTAGTGTCGTTCTGCCTATAAATACTCCTGATTTCCCTAAATGAAGAACAATTTTTCATTATTATTTTTACGAATACTTACGAACGCAAATTCTCTCAAAATACTCAAAATCTCAAATACTTTCAATCAATTATTGATCACATTACGTTCTTGGTTCCACGATTGCTCCGCCTAAAGATCATTGTACTCTTCAATCTAAACCGCATGGGTTTAATCTTGAGGATCTTTAAATATATTCTCTATTTTTATATTGAAGTTACTATCTGTTTATTTCATGATGTAGATCTTTAATATAGAATCGCCCTACTGTATATTCTAATCCCTTTTCTATTTTTTATTTTATATTATTATTATGCATGCCTTTGTATATTATATGCTTGCTTGATCATTCTATGAATATTATATGATTATCCTGCTTCATTGGTTTTATCACCCATAAGTTATTTTTGCTAATCAAAGACCTAAAGAATTGATCTAATATTAATCAGATTAATTTGGACAACATATTAGGTTCCCTATAATATTAATTGGATAATAACTTGTCATTAAGAATTAGTCTTTTTATGCGTTTCCTGAACCAGTCTAGACTAAATATTTTTAGGGTTGAATTGTATGATTATTCTTTGGCATAAATTTTTTAATGAATCGATTATTTAGTAAAGGCCAACAATGGGCAATATAGTTCCTGACTATATTGTACCATCATCCTCGAACTCAATTTTTGGTTCCTGACCATATATGGAGTCATGACGGGAAAATCTACATAGAATAAGTCCCGAATTTGTCCCTAAGGTTTCTCAATATCCAATTAGGTTTATGATTCTTCCTTTAAAGAATTGTTGTCGACTTCTTTGAAAACAATTTTCAATAAATCCTTAACAACGGGGTAGTCAAATATAATATGCACTCACACCGCGTAGGCGAATAAAAACACGCCTACACTACGACACCTAGGGAACTTAAATCTAATTGTAAGCTTCATCTTTTCAGCTCATTGCCATCATACTAAGCTCCATGCCGGTTTTTTCTTAGAATAAACTTGATTCTTTTCCCATTGAATTACCTAGCTTCTTTTGAAAAGTCATTGTTATCTTGTTGTTACTTCGTTTGAAAAATGTGCTTTTCAGCTTTTTAATTATGTGAGATTAGTGAAGTTAATTTGATAATTTAGGTCGATTCAAGAATCCGCTACTGCCAAGAAGGTGATGGAGCAACCTAATAGGAAAAGCTAAGGGTCGTCCCTCCTGCAGGATAATAGAGGTTAGCATTGTGAAGGCACTACCAGCCAATTCAATGATTAGTGAGTTACAAAGGCAAACGTGATCTTACGTGGGCTTTTCTGGCTTTTGAGCATGCGTACATAAAAGTGATTATGGAGAGTGATTGAAAGTATGTTATAAAGAAAAATCTCTTAAGAGAGTTTGAGAAGATCGCTTTTCATTTAGTTTTGGATGTTGATGATTGTAACACTTCTTTTTTGCATTTGGGCTTCTATTTGGAACACATAACCTTTTCTTTTGCTAAGATTTGTGTTCCTACATACTACTCTAATCATGTTCCCGTTTTCGATTTTTAATGTCAATCTTTGTGTTCCTCGCAAATAAGTACAAACACCAATGGGAAAAACCTTATCTGCTACTTAGTAATGGATTCAGCTTTTACAAAACCGAATCTGAAAATCATCAAAAAAAAAAAAAATGAGAGGGAAAACTGGGCGGAAAATTCGATCCGGTCATTTAGTGGACCGGATCAGATTTTCTGTTATTTTTTCCCAAGCAAAAACCCGCATTTTTATTACAACACGCAAAGCCTAGTCTCATTACAGCACGCAAGGCCCAACACATGCCCCCACCTCTCATCGCACACGCTATTTTCCTTTCATGTCCCTCATATCCCATCTAAACCTACATTGCATCCATCTCTCTCAACGCTGTTTCTCTAACCCTGCTTAATCCGACATCCTCTATCCTCCTCTCTCCTTCCTTCTCCATCCTCCCAACTCAGCGACGAACACTCGCAACGAACCAACCACCTTTTCCCCAACTCAATCCTGGACATGTGGGTCAGGGACTGCAACACATCATTCTTTTAGAAGAAATCTTTCATACATAGCTACTTTGACCGGAACCTCAAAGTTATAATACAACCAAATATCAGAAAAATATAATTCATAAACATCTAACTATAACTTTAGTCTACCATTTACAACGTAAGCATCTTCCGCTCATATAACATATTCCAAGTCCTCGATACTACACCTGTAAAATATCTAACAATAAACTCTGCCCCCACCAGGACAGGTTCCAAGAACAAAAATCATAAAAAACCTAAGTACACACCATCCAACCAGAAATCCATTTTAGTGGCTTAAAATATACTTGTATCATTAATCAATTTTCATAAGATTACTCAATGTATTCAAATAGCTCAATATCGATATAGCAAAACATACACATTAGAAAATAATTAAGATCAGATGAATATATATACTACTTTAACAACGCCACAAATCTTCCAAAATGAAATAGACAACTTTCTATTTCAATTCCGTAAAACAGTTCGTTCTTCGTTACCTATCTCATACATAATTCCTTCGACATTTTACTAAATCCGACTACGTAACCAGTATTTCAGAAAACATTATTGAGAGCATATCTCTTAGTATAAAATCCTTTTTTACAATATATCAGAAATTCTACATAAACCCTTAAGTCGTTGCAGCAGACCAAAACTTTTGCGAAAATAACTATTATTAGTTTCCTCAAGAATCCTTTATAGTTTCACCTTTAAACGGTTTACTAGAATAATCGGAGAAAATTATACGAACAGAGAGGGACTACACCATCTCTAAACTCATGGGGACGTCTCCCCCACCAATATTTCTACAACTTGCAAGACTTATTGCCATGACATATGTCCCATCATTTCATAACATACATACCACGATGTATTCATTACTACTGTTGCAGTTTCTTCCCCCATCATAATCAATAATTTCACAAATCCATATTTTCTCATAACCCAAAGTCGTAGTTTACTTTAATTGACTATATATAATCAAAATATCGTACCATAGATACACTTTTATTCATATACTTCATAATTTCTATATAAAACTCATGTCGCAAATTATTTGTCTATTGTTATACATCAGAATCGTAAGTCAAACATGCTTTGACCAAAATACCTTTGTTTGCTCCAATTCGAATACAACTGTAATTTTGATCAAAATCGAGCTCATAAAAGATATCGAATTCTTACTTCCGAGGTTCATTAATCGGAAATCTCGTTGTAAAACAATTTATATTTATAATACATAAAAGCATGTTGAACTCAACCCATAGAATTCATATAATCATATGAATGACCAATTCCAAGTTTGAATAGTAGAAGAACATGTGTGTACCTCTTTCATTCTCCAAATAACGCTCAATTCCATAATAATCTTCAAGAGCCCAACACTCCAAATTCATGATTAATCTCCAATAATCACCTCACAACAATAATAACAATAATTAACAATCATTCCTACTCTAATTCTGATAAATGAATTGACTTGCTTGTACATTCTAAACTCTTTTATTGAACTAACCACAACCCTTTATATACAAACTATTTTACTACGTACCTAAATCACATTTTCTATCTCACATGATAACTTTAATTCTCTGTTCTAATTTATAGAGAATATATTCAACAACATAAATTATTGAAATCTGATTTGATAAACTAACTTAAGACATATCAATATAAATTATAAACCTCAATCCAATCCATTGAATAAAGATAAAAGATTCAATCTTTGAGTTCAACAAACTATTATCTCACCTGATTTTGGAAATCAATATCAAGTTTAGCTAGACTTGTGAAAATCATTAACTATTAATAGTAAATTAGATTGCAATTGATGAAATAAGAGTCACAACTTAAACACAAACTTTATACCTTGCCAAAGGAATTCACAACCAAGTAAAGCTCAACAACGACAACGACAACGACACTGATGTATAACAGCAACGATGGCGCCGAAACACCAACTGAACACCAACAACATCAACACAGAAGCAGAGGAAAGAGAAAACAACAAAGGAGCAGTGCCACAACAATGGAACGAGACCCACGAAGGAGAGAAGAGGAGCGAGGACTAGCAGCAACAGTCACAACGCGTAACACTAGAGCAACGACAGAAAGCCGGCAAAGACCACCGACTGAGAATCAACAGAAATCCCAAGTGAGCGAGAGATAGGAGATACGAGAATGAAGAATTGGGGTTCTTAGCTTCGTCCAAAATTAGAAAAACTGAGGAGATTACATCTCAATGGTGGAGATTACATGAAATTTGACAACTCCGATTGGAAGCTTTGCTCCTTTTGACACGATGAGAAAAGATGAGGATGTGTTGTCTGTGACAACAATTGACACGAGGAAGGGAGGAAGGAATGACTTATTTTAAAATACTCAATTCAAGTTATCTTACTTCAATGGAACTAACTAATTTCAAATTTGTACTTGGAAAAATGATTTCATAAGAAATTCAAAATTCTCAAAGTATTTTCATAATAACATTATCACATAATTAGAATCAATTAAAATATAATTAATCCTTAATTAATGCTGCTGAAAAGTGTGGGCTATTACAACACCCCCACCTCTCTTCCTCCTCCCTCCTCCCTCCTCCAAACTCAGCGACGAACACTTGCAACGAACCAAGCACCTTTTTCTCAACTCTCCCACTCTGGCTCGAAGACACTCCATTGTTTAACACTTGTAACACAACAACAACGAACATTTCAAATCTGAATCGAAGACTAAGTGCACCAACCACGAACCGCAACGACAGTTGAAGAGAACCCTACCAACAACGCTAACTCAACTTTCCAGATCTGAACTCATTGCCTTCGTCGTCGTTTTCGCTCTCGTCTTTGCGTTCGTCAAACAAGGAGAAACGTCAACTCACTGGCGTCATATTTATCGAGGAAGGTGAAACCAAAACCCCACATCAAGTTCGTTTTGTAATTAGGTTATTTTATTTTCATTTTTGTATTTAGGGTTTCGATTCAGTTTCATTTTTGCTATTCGAATTTTTTGTGTTATTAGGGTTTTGTTTGATTTTATTATCACTTTTTGGCTGCAATTTTTTTCTTTCATTTCTATTTCGTATTTTGTAATTCAAGTGTTCTAATTTCATTTGTTGTAATTTTTGATTTCGTTTGTTGTAATTTTTTATTTCGTTTGTCGTAATTTTGGATTCCGTTTAATATATTTTTTTAATTTCATTGGATTGGGTTATTATGATTTTAAATTTTGTTGGTTTCTTTGGTTGTAGTTTTGGATAAATTTCGTGTTCTAATTAGGATTTTTAGTTGAATTTCATTGGTTTCGTTGGGTATAAGTTTTAGTTTCTTTTGCACTTTCAACGTTTACAGTTGAATTTGGCTGAATTTTGTAATCTTGTAAGTCGTATATTTTTTAATTTTGTATTGTTGTAATTTTTCGTTCTTATGATGAAATCTGTTTTTTTGTATATATATGTACCTTTATTGTTAAAGGTGAGAGTGAGATTTGAAAGATAGTGTAGACCTGCAACCTGCAGGTCTGCACCCTTTTTTGACATAAATTTCAACAAACTGATGTGATCTTAGCTTAGATATGGATCAACAAATAATTTACTTATTCGATTTTGGACCGAATCAGTAAATAATTTACCGGTCTGATTTTGGACCGGATCAATAGGTAATTTACTGATCCAATTTTGGATCGAATCAGTAAATTTGTGATCTGCTGCGAGTCCGCTCGATGCGGACCAAAACCGAATCACTAAGTCTGATTTTGACCGCATCGGATGGACTTTTTTCCACTAGTAAAATTCACAGTATTTTTGGTTCAATAATGCTTATTTGTATAACCTTTGTACAAACTTCAATATGTAATTAATCTATAAAGGTTGTAAAAGTCTTTTCTGATGATGGTATTTTGACTTGTAAGATTTACTTTCTTTAATTATATGGTATTCTACCTCTTTTTGGTAATTAAAATTACAAACATCTACTCAAGCAATCTCTCGCTGCATAAATGACGATGGCATACTCAAGGAACATGTTTTGTTTATACATCAAGTTTGTAATTTGTAAGGTTATATAGGTTGTTCTGGTGCACCTAGATTTTTAAGATCTCTAAAGATAATTGTACAACGACATGGCGTTCTCCATGCCCAAGCCATGACCTTAACTTCGATCCATCTGAATCCCTATTACTTCATTGTAGGGAACATTTGACTTTGAAGACCTTGAAACCATTTTATGATGTAGATTTGTCCCGCACCTTTCCCTTGCAAGAAACAAAGTTCTCAGTTGGGTTCAAAAGTCAATTTGGTTGGCTCGATGCATCCGGTTGTAAACCACCCTTATTCGGAAAACTAGTGGGCTTGTGGTAACACCAACCTTTTTGTAGTATTGATAGAATACATTGTTCTTATGGGACACCCCTTCAACTTGCATTGCTAGCAAGTTCTCATCTTTTTATAGGCGCAACTAGTATTTGGGACCGGGCTTTGCTCCGGGTTGGTACTGTTTTACAAACTTGATATACATTTTTTCTTATTCCAATTAAAATTTATTAAGGAAAACTCAACATTTAAAAGGTACAAATATAATAATGTGGACACTTAAAACATGATTAAAAGTTGGTTGGATGGTAATTATATCATATATAATTGCAAGAGATAATGGGTTCGAATCTTGTTGCAAGATAATTTTACTTTTGTCATTGACATGACTTGTCACTTGTGTACACATTGGACAATTCTAGTGAAGTAACAGATGTGCCACATGACGTGTATACATTTAAAAGGTATTGTTAATATCGAACAACCACTAATACGCATCTTGATATAACTATGTCCTTGTATGCACCATCCAATATCAAGTTTAGATGCTTTTGTTTATCATTACTCGATTTGCCAAAGTTTACTCTGAATATCACAACACATTTTTTGATTTTCGAAATTTGCCAGCTTGGGGGACGACGCGTATCACGCGCCAGCTAGTAAGAAAAGTGTCACATCTAATTTAGAACGGAGAAAGTGATAACATTATGGATATGGATTCTATTAGGCTTTGCAAGCAATAAGTCTTATAAATGAACTCCTCTCTTCACAAAAAAAAAAAAAAAAAAAGTTTTTAAAAAACGTCCTACCTTATACTCCATGCTAGAGTTGGAAAGGATGGTCCATGAGTAGTACACCACCAAACAGAATCAATGATAAGGGTGACATCTGACATGTGTGTCTCTCTAATTCACAGTTGGGTCTTTATTGGAGAGCCAATCATTGCTGCTACAATCATGGAAAAATGGGTGTATGGTATCTCGTTAAATTTTTTGTTGGAAGTGAAAAATCATGTGTTAAAAGATCAAACAAGACTTTAGTTCTCACTTACTCTGCATTCTACAACCCATATAACCCATCAGTGGCGGACCCAGAAATTTTAATTTGGGGATACGGACGTAAAACAAACGCTAATAGTAGGGAAAAAAGTGCATAAATTGTTTAATACTAAGTGTTAACATAACCAAAATATGTATATTTATACAATCCAAAATAAAAATAATCATATGGTTTAGATTAGATTTGCATCCTACGAGTCCTCAGGGTTTATGGTTTAACCGTTTAAGGTTTAGGTTTTGTGTTTAAGAACGTCTTTTAATATATTTATATAGATATAGATATAACTAACATATTTAAGTATAAAAGTGTAAAACAATCAATTAATTAAGCAAAATAATCATTAAAAATGAAAAACAAAATTTAAAACAATAAAACAAGAAACTTATAACTTATTGTACAACAGTGAATCAGAAAGAGAAAGTAGCATTTTCCATGCAAAGCTGAAAACAAATGCAGAAGCAGAGGAGAGAGAAAAAACAAAGATTTCATGATATTACTTGAGATTTCCACCATTTACAACAAATTGAGGTTCAAACTTTAAACTTTTGAAGAATTTTGGTAATGAAAGTTGTCTTGCAATTAGTTGTATTTTCCCCAAAACAGAGGTGGTTTGGAGAGACAAATTTGTGATGGACTCAGATGGAATAACGGTGGGTGAAGATGGTAGAGATAAGGTTTGCATTGAGATCCACTTTCAACAACATATCAAGCAGATTCAAGACAAGCAACAGACATGCATCCGAACACACACAAGGTGAAAATAGAACCGGATGAAATTAAAAGGTCGGGAGAAAACATATAAAATATAAACCCTCTTCACTACTGAATGAAATGTTTGGAATATATGTTCTATCCTTCTCATCCAATGATAGAAGAAAAAAAAAAACACAAATTTTAGGTGAGATTGAAGAGAAAGAAAATTGGAAGTGGTTGTTCTTTCATGAATTCATCTAATACCTCTATTATACTCTACTGGAGCAACAAATCTCCATCAGTACCACCATGGTTTGACACTTTCACTCGCTTTCTCTTACCTTGCTGCTTCCCTCCTCATTTTTTTTTATCAAAGCTTTTCTTAAAAATGGGGATACACTTGTACCCCCATGTCCCATTCTCGGTCCGCCTCTGTAACCCATGAGGCCATGATGTTACGGATTACTGCACGTATCTACTCCTATTTGTTTGTCCAAGTTGAGTATTGCTATTTTTTAATTTGTTAATTATGAATGATAATGTAATGTGGGGAGCCCTACAATTATGAATCATTTAGAGATGTGGGAAAATTATCTAGAGATATAGGAAAGTTATATAGAGATATATAGGAAGATCATTTAGGGACATGTCGGACATCTTTAAAAAAGTTGTGAGCAAATAAAAGGAAATAGAAGAAGTCTTAAGGTGAAATTACAAATACCCTTTTTAACAATTAGTAGATAATTGATAATTTGTTGCATTTAGTTGATATTTATTAATCAATTGCATTGGTTGGGTTGATGTATTAAAATCATTATTGTAGTTGTTTGTGTAAAAGTATTCCAAAGATAGTTGAAGCTAATTTGTAAAATGACTATTAAGAATACTACCGCAATTTATTAGTCGTAACTTTGTTAATAGTGTGGAGTGTGGTGAGTGTGCTGGAAATATGACTTACAATTATTGAATAATCAAAACCATATTTTACACAAAAAAATCGATTCTATTAAAAGTTTCAAATATGAATGTTATTGAATTGTTTTTTTTTTTTGATAATTTGGGATAGACTTTTATTCCATCATATAAAGGATAAGAAGCCTCAAAACTCAACCTAGGTATTCCTCCTCAGAAGGAGAAAACTTTTATAGTGATTACTCACACCCAGAGGAGAGGAGGCTTCCATCCTTGATCAATTACACATATGCCACATTACAATGTTTCCTCCACACGAGCCATGCGCATTACAAAGGAACTACCATAAAGAAAGAACAAAAACCTACTGAGACCCATTCATAGGAGTGTACAGCACTTTGGTGCTTCACTTACAGACCATTACAATAAATTCCTTCTGACATATATAGACCCTACGCACATCCATCTTCTTCTTATTCTCAATGCAGCATAAAATAGTATCAGAACCATGAGACTTGCTTTCTACATCCATGCTATAAACTCTGAATGACGATGTAATCCCTGCTTTGCAAGCGCGTCGGCAACATGGTTGGATGCTCTTCCTTTGTGAATTATTGAGATATTCAGCCCCCTTTTTCTGGCTCCTCGAATGAAGTTCAGATAGAAGTTCATATTCCATGGCCCTCCGCTTTCACTTGTGCACCATGTCACTGCATTGGCGGAGTCCGACTCAAGAATGATACAAGCGTTTTAGAGGACAAATGATCAAGTAGCATATTTCACTAAGTATGAAAATTCTTTGGAAAATTGTTATTACCTCCGTTTTCTTTATCTACACACTTTTTTTTTTACACACTTTCACTTTATCTAAAAATGGTAAATCTACCATTTTTCTCCACCTTTTCAACACGCATCTCTACACTCATTTACTCAATATTCTCTAATATTTTATGTATTTTTACAGTTTCCAACTTTTAGACACTCTCTTTCATACTTTTGAACACCATCTCTCATTTTCTTGCAAATTTTTTTAGTTCTTCCCCACAGTATACCATGTAAATTTATTGGAAACGAAGGTGATAATACAACAAATTCATTTCAGTTCAGTTCAATTCAGATCAGTTCGGACAAATCCGATTCAGCCTAATATATTTCAATTCAGTTCAGTTCAGATCAATTCATTTTAGTTTATACTTATTCAGTCCATAAGAATAGAATCTTACCGTATTAGTCTTCTCTTATGAACCTCTATGGCTCTATCCATCAAACACTCACACTAGGAATTTAACAAGTCAAACCTCCAAAATGACTCTAAACATCTCATTAGCCCCCAATCTTACCTTTACCAATCAAGGGAAAACTCTAGCACAATGGGGGAAAAAAACACCTTCAGTGGATATATGACAAAAGTTCAACAATACTGACAAAATTTCCTATGTCTCAAATCGTATATGTTGATCAATTTGCTGTTAGAATGTCAATATTCAACAATAATAACAAATTAACTATATGTCTCAGATTTGTGGACATTTTTGCAAACATGTAGAGGAAAAAATTATCAAGTTGATAGATTTATTTTATTTTGCATCTTTAAAATATCAAGTTTTCACACATTAACAAACTCACTTTGTGACATCCTCCAAACTTTATTAAGGGAAACCACAAAAAATTGAGTGTTGATGATGATAACTTATTAAAAAATGTCAATTAATGAAGAAAAATATTATCGAGCTTAACCAACAAGATCACTACCCAGATCTTCTAGAGTTTTAATAAAACTCTACAAGGTAGAGTTGTATTTGAACCACACATTTTCAAATCAAGGGCTCATATTAGTAAGGAGAAAATTGAGGGTGGATTTGATGATAAAGAGTAGAGGAGATTGTGAAATTATAATATATGAGCCTTTGATGTTCTTTTTTATTCAATTGATGATATTGTTCAAATTCTACCTTGTACAGTTCATTTAGAACTTTAGAGGATCCAAACAAGAACATATGAAATAGTGAACAAACGTTAATATCTTATATTATTATATATAAATTTGATAACATTATTCACCAAAACTTTACACTAAAAGATCAAATCAACTCTAAAATCTATCAATTACAAGAAAGTACCATGTTTTGTTAAAAAAGGTTGATGTTTTGTAGGCTCCCATGCTTATAGAGTTTTTTGTATATCTAACTAGAAAAAAATGACAATTAATGAAAAAACTTCGCCTACAAATAATAATCTAATAGTACTAATAATTATAACTATGAGTTACTATACCATAATACCAACTACATAGACTTGTTTAGAATATCAAATGATGAGGTATTAGGGTATGATAAGTTAAAGTAAGTGAAGGAAGGAGAAAACAAAAATCAATAATGACGATATATTTGTTATCATTTTCTCGTTTCAATTTTTAATTTTTTTAAATTTTTCAAATCACAAGGATTATTTTGGTTGAAGATCTTATACATCCAATAATATCCAACACCAGGATCATTCATTTATTCTTGTAATGTTTGTTTTTTCATTCTCCATTTTTTTTTTGGATAAAAGTTAGAAAATGTAGTAAAGGCAAAATTTTGTCAAGTAGCCTCTCTAAACTCTAGAAGGGTCCTCTATCTTTTCCAAAAGTACACCAAAAACCTTCACCCAAACATAGCAACCACAACAAAATTGTTTTCTATCACTCTCTCTCATCTCTCTATACACACACTCACCCCCACATCCACACAAGCAAACATGAATGACAACAGAAACCCAGAAGAAAAACACCTAGTTAGCATCACCACCACCACTACCACCAGCACAAGCACACCAACCAGCAATTCATCATGCAGCAAAGAAGACCTCCAAAAAAAGCAGCAAATACAGCAACAATTAGCACCAAAAAGAAGTTCCAACAAAGATAGACACACAAAAGTTGATGGAAGAAGCAGAAGAATTAGAATGCCTGCACTTTGTGCTGCAAGAGTTTTCCAACTAACCAGAGAATTAGGCCATAAAACTGATGGAGAAACCATCCAGTGGCTCCTCCAACAAGCTGAACCAGCGATTTTAGCCGCAACCGGAAGTGGAACAATTCCAGCATCATTTCTCGCCGCCTCCGCTTCCGGGGCTTCCTCTGTTTCGCAGCAGGGGGCATCAGTTTCCTTAGGATTACATTCTAAGATTAACGACTTGAGAGCAGGTGTAGAGGTGGCTAATCGAGCTACTTGGGGTAATTTTGGGGATAATTTGGGAAGATCTCAATCAATTTGGCCTTCAATTGGAAGTGGGTATGCTCAAGTTTTTGATACTGCCTCCAATTTGGTTAGTCAAAGTTCAGGTTATGTCACCAATTTTCAGCTCCAAGGAGTTGGATTACCCACTGCTAACATGGGTCTTCTTAGTTTTACGCCGATTTTAGCCAGGGGTGCTCAGCTTCCAGGCCTGCAACTCGGCCTTTCGCAAGACGGCCATGGCGGTGTTATTGGCCAAATATATCAGCAGCAGCAGCAGCAACAACAACATCATCCACATCAATCCCATGAACAAAGTGATTCAGGTGCTGCTAATGTTGAGCCTGTGCACCAACATCAGCAACACTTGCAGTCTCATTCTAATGACAATTCAAGAGAGCAATGAATTCAGATATTGCTTTCTTTTATATCCTGTCAACTACTACTGTTTCTTTGGGTTTTGATTTACTTTTCTTCCCATTTTTGGTTTTTATATACATATTTGTAAGTATTTTCAGAATTGTGGAAATTGAGGGATTGTTGAGGAATGTTTCTGAATTTGGTTAAAACTTAAGAACATCATATTTGGAAAAGGAAAAAAAAGAAAAAAGTGGGGAAAAAAAGGTTGCATTTAATTCTTGTATATATATATATTTTTTAAAAAAATATTTCATTTATTTTTCTTGGGTTTTTGTTTCTTGGATGTTGTGTTTGCCCCCTTTTACAGCTTCATGGGGATCATCAGACTGTCCTAACTTATATGCTTAAGGTACTGTTTTTTTTTTTTTCGTCATCTTACCTTCTCTTTTTTATTTTATTGTTTTTACTAATCAAGTTTCTATTTTTTAAATTGTCTATTTAAACTTATCCTGCAAAGCAACAAAAACTTGCACTGACTTCATTTTCAAGGTTTGATATAATGTGGTTATAATAGTAATTGATTATGGAAATGTTGATAAGTATGAAAACATTCTTCAAGGTCAGCTATTTTCTTATCTTGCACAGAAAATGACATTAAGCTGGATTTGTGGGTAATACCAAATCTAGCTAAGTAATTCACTAAAATCTTATGAATTTTGGAAGACTAAAAATGCAAAATTCACAAGATTAAAGAAAATGGTGTGCATCTGTTCTTATTCAAATAACACTAGTGTTTTCTTTTCTTTTTTGCTTATTCCATGAAATCTCCCATCCCCTCTTTGATTAGAATTCTGTCTGATATGTTTTTGGTATTTGATCCTTTTGGATTCCCATTCCTTTTATTAAATATAGGTTGTTGGCCTTATGCTGTCTTCATGGGAATCTTTTGTATAAAAAAAGTGTTTAAATCTTCTGGGTTTTGTCTTTCCTACTTAACCTGCAGTTGTTTTATGCTATACTCACATGATTTGCCTTGTGGTTTCTATGCAGGGTAATCTAATAATTGACGATGATACTTCTGAGAGAGCCACTATAATACAGGTGAATATGATGACTTTTCCTTAATTTATTTCATCTTTATAGGGCTTGATTTGTAGGGTTAGCTTAGTACTTTAACATCTCCTTATTAGCACATGCCAAAAATCCACACTTGATCAAAATATGTAGTTTGGTGTAGTTTGAGAATTTGTTATACTCGTATCTGATGTTTGTGTTTCACTTATATTCAGATTAGCAGTGCTAGGCATGAGATTCTTTTTGAAAGAATTCGAGCCCTCACCCATTTAAGTCTCATTGTAACTAAAGCTTATGTTTCTTGTAAGGGCGGATGGTTCATGTGTGGTAAGTAAATCTTACTTGCGTAACTAAAAATTTACTTCATTTTTCGAGGTTTATGGTGGTCTTTTGATCCTACTTATTGGTTTATAAACTATAAGTCTTTCAAATCATGGGCCTATAGGCTGTAGGGCAGAAGATAAAGACGGTATTTTTGACCATCTATACAAGGCAAGCTTCTTATCATTGAAGTTCTGCTAACCTATTGCAATTCTCAGGGTAAATTTAAACTATCTACGAGCTCATTCCTCTAGATCAATGCTTTCTATTATGGCATTTGAATCAATATCTACAGCGTCTTGCAGCTAAAAGATCTTTCAAACTTTGCAAAACAAATGGAGGACCTACATTGAGGTGAAGGGTGTCCATTGACACCCCAAATATGGAAGAAGCATTATTCAATACCCTCCATGGCTCCATTGGGCCATTAAGGAATACAAGTAGAAGTTGTGTTGACTGTTCAATGTTGATTCTGGAATTCCAAATTATCAGTTTTGAAACACCATGGCCCTAGTATCATGGATCCGCCACTTCTGCAATTGATTTTTCTAGATGGACTCGTAAGGCATCATGCTGCATCAATTATATGAAAGATGAATTTACTGGGTTGGGATTTAAAGATACTAAGAGATATCCAGTATCAAGAAAGTTCTGGTCTATGTAACTAGACCATCAAGGCCCCGTTTACCAAGACTAAAACCCAAAACTGGTAAACTCGATCATATGAAACTACTTGATGACGAAATTGTGGAGATTGTAAAGGTTGAAGGGAGGATTTCAATGGCCCATGCTACTGTGTCGGACTGTACGATTTTATACTATATGCTCATAGAAGTATGGTCTAATGACGAAGTAAATCTCCTGCTCGATACTATAAGTGCTCTGATCGCTATGCGATATGTATGTTTCATGGAGGCCGACAATGGGAAAGATGGGTACTTACCAGGAGGCAGGTACATGTATAATTTAAACTATACACTTTATACTACTAGTCTTGTATTGCAATCTTGCCAAATTCAATTTCCATGACGTCTATTCTAAGGTGTTTGTACTCTGTTAGTCCTCCCAGTCTCATGATATCTAGCTTCTTTCCGTCTTTCGGTAGGGATCTGTTTGGTTGGATGGGAAACATATTCAAGTTCAGCTGATAATTTGTCCATTAAATAACATTTTCCAAGGGAAAACATATCCAATTCATCATCCCCCTTCCCCTAATGTCTTACTTTCCAACCATCCAACCTCTCCTTTCCATTTCATTCTTTCTTCTATCTAACTTCTCATTAAAAAAAAAAAAAAAAAAACAGATGAAGCAAATTTTAATCTACATTAAATTTTCCCCTAGGAATCGTTTTTTCCATAAAAAATTATTTAGTCATGATTTCTCATCCTTTACAAACCGAACAAATGTATATGAGAAACCACTTTTCTTAAAGAATGTCATCTGCCAAACTAAATACTCTTACGTTGGGTAACACCGGCTCATGAGTCATGTCAAGAAGTAGTTTGGACCAAATAATTGTCGTTTGCAAATTTCTACCATCATAGAAAGGTCATTAGAAAGATACTTTTATAGTTTTATTCCTTCAAGGCAGGAATACATCTGGCATATTCATGAGGGACACTATTCAAGCATGCCCTTAGACTAATGATTTTATCAATGCTTGTTTCACAAGTAGAAGACTAGAAATTGGGGTACTAAAACCATTTCTCAACAGACAAGTCACCTCTACATCTTTAAACATTCTAACATGTCTACCCATTTGCCAGGGGAAATATGATTGTTAGAGACGTAGTGCAAAAGTATATATGTGTACTGTTAAACTGAAGGATAAACATACGATTGGATGACAAAAATAAATGATAAAGCTGTTGATTAGAGGATCATGGATTCGATACAAGAAGAAATTAGAGAAAAGATGCCACCACTGAAGAAAAAGCTGGATTGCTGACCAATGGCGTTCCAACTAAAGCTAATCTACAAATTATTATTATTCCCATCTAACTATTTTGGGGGGTGACAGATTTGTTCCAATTTTTTATTTGTATCAGTAGCATCAGCAATGTGGTGTTACCATGTGTCACTTAGGCCCTGTTTGGCACTAGCGTTTGAGGTAGCGGTTAGCGGTTGGATAAGATTGAAACGCTACTTAAGAAAATTATGAGTATTTGGTAAGGTAGTGGTTGTAATAGCGAGTAGCAGTTGGAGTAGATTATGAGTAGCGGTTGTGGAACGTTACTACAAGTAACGTTTGAGATTTAGAGGTAGCGGTCTAGCAAATAAACTCTATATATTAGCATAAGGTAGAATTATTAACTAATTTTTTTTATCTTTTACAATTCCAACAGCTACTTTTGCCAAACACTTCTAATTAAACACCTAATTCAATCGCTGACCGCTGACAGCTACTAGTAGACCGCTAGCAGCTACCCCAACAGCTACCGCTAACAGCTACTAGAACCGCTAGTTTTGCCAAACATGCCCTTAAACAAAAAGTCTTTAATTCAATTATTTGCTTCTTATTATTCTTGAAACTGTCTACTATCTACTCCCTCCGTCCCATAATATAGTGCTTGTTTCTTTTTTACACGGTCTTCAAGACGTAACTTTGACCTTTAATATCTTCAATTCCGTATTAATAAAAAAATATAAAAAGTTGATATTATTAAACTACACATTAAGACGAATCTAACAAGATCCCACATGAATATGTTTTTTTTATATATACAAATGAGAATATTTGGTCAAAGATTTTAAAGTTTGACCCATCAAAAATGAAATAGGCACTATATTATGGGACGGAGGGAGTATTAAGTGATTGTAATGGATTATACTGACTCTGTTTGACAATACCACATGAAGTTTAGTTGAAATTGATAAGCTAGTTGAAATTGATGAAGTATATCTGAAACTGAGAAGGTGCTGAAATTGATAAGGTAGCTGATTAGTTTTATTGTTTGGCAGAATTAGTTGCATAAGTTGATTAATTATTAAAATTTTGTATTTTTTTCAATGTATTTAAACAATAAAGTAACAATTATATAGCTCACTTGAACAAAAATATTTCGTTATTTTTCCATAAGTAATTATGAAACAAATTTCTCTAAATTTATACTACTTCCTCTGTTTTTTTTATATGTTACACTTTTGAAAATTGCGGTTACCTAGGCAAAAATTTAATAGAGAATTAAGTAAAATTAAGGGTGGGGGATTAAAGTAATGGGTGTCATTGCACATGGGGGTTAAAGGGAAGGGAAGGGAGGAGAGAGAAAAGAGGGACCACATCCAAATTTCCCTCCTTATTTTGCACGCCCAAGTGGGAAAAAATTAGCAAAGCCAATTTTTTTGGCACCAAGTTCATTTCCCTCTAACATTTTCATAAACTTCAAATTTTCATAAAATTCAAATTTTCGCCTTCTTCAAATAAGTTGAAGGCTATCCTCTACAACCTTTCTTTTCTATATAAACCCCCAACAATAAATGATGATTTTTTTTTCACAAAATGGAGAGAGAGAGAGAGAGAGAGAGAGAGAGAGAGAGAGAGAGAGAGAAAATGTCATCAACTACCGTGGTTTAGTATCATTACGAGTTAATTAATTTAAGCTACTGGTTCACTGCACACACTGCACATTAATATTTAAATTAATCATCCAAAAAATTGCAGACTGAAGTTTCTCACAAAAAAAAAACATCAAACTTCAGTCCTCTACTTCTCTTGCAATCAACCAAAATGGGGTCAGCAGATCAGGGAGATGCAGGGTTCTTTGGCCTTTAAGAGTTACTGGAAATTGAAGGCATGGAGGATGAGTTGCTGCTGCAAGAAAGACATGAGACATAGATAACAAATCGTTTAGATCCGGACCGGGCTCTCGAAAGCTCATACGAAATAACGAGGCAGATTCGATCCAGCCAAAAGTTTCCCGTAAGGCCATGGATTAGTTGTTAGGGGAACCGGCGCCGCCATTCACATCGGTCAGGTCAGAAAAAGTGGGAGAGCATTATGATAGTGATGATGACAAATACACGGATGATGATGACGATGATGATGATGACAAATACACGGATGATGATGAAGGAGCACCAAAATGAAGCAGAGCTACAACAACAACAAGTTGACCACCACCAACCACATACACAAACAGAAAACAACGTAAGTTCAACAAGAAAAAAAACCATTGTTAAGTTTAGAAAAAAAAAGAGAATGCTGGTTGATGAACTTCTTACCTCAGAAACATAAGGTAAACTTACATGGGGTTTAAAAAGACAATTAGCAAGAAAATATGGCATAAGTAGGATGACATTAGATGGAATATGGAAAGATGCAAAAAAAACAGAGAGAAAGTGGGTAGTCCATAGATGTGAGAAGCAAAAAATAGGCAAATGTGGTAGGAAACTTAGAGTTTATGATGAAAAATAGCTTCAGTTAGTCCCACTTCATCTAAGGACAAATATTAGGACATTTGCTGGTTATCTTAAAGTCCCCTCATCCACTGTGTATAGACTGCTGAAATAGGGGAAGCTTAGAAGTCACACAAGCAACACTCACCCAAAAATGACAAATGATCACACGTTTCAAAGAATGAAGTGGGTGTTGCAGCACATATTACCAGCAACAAGGATACAACCAACAACATTTGTTGACATGCA
Organism: Beta vulgaris subsp. vulgaris; assembly: GCF_026745355.1. Classification (NCBI taxonomy): domain Eukaryota; kingdom Viridiplantae; phylum Streptophyta; class Magnoliopsida; order Caryophyllales; family Amaranthaceae; genus Beta; species Beta vulgaris. Next base: position 117,440 of record NW_026611041.1, on the reverse strand, counting down.
TAATGTTGTTCACATAGATGAAAAGTGGTTTTATTTGAGTCCAGACATGAGGAGATTCTACTTGCTCCCTGCTAAAGATGACCCTTATAATTGTCAATCTAAGAGGTATAAGATTAAAGCTATTTTCATGTGAGCAACACCTAGACCTATTAAGGACAATGAAGGGAAGATGATACATGATGTAAAATTTGGTATGCATCCTTTTGTTGAGTATGGGAGAGCCAAATATTCAACTAAGAACAAAAGCGCAGGAACTTGGTCGACAAAGGCAATTGAAAGAGTGAACCTAGGAGTTATGAGAGACATGATAATTAACACTGTCATCCCTGCCATCATGAGGAATTGGACAGAGGGTGTGACAAAGGATATTTACATACAGCAAGACAATGCAAGACCTCACTTTCATGCAGATGACCCAGCATTTAGGGTAGCAGCAACCCAAAATGGCTTCATTATTCAACTAATCAATCAACCACCTCAGCACCTGACTTAAATGTGCTGGACTTGGGATATTTTAGAGCAATCAAGCACTATAATATCAATCTTTTCCTAAGAATCTAGATGATAAGATTTTAAAAGTGCAGGACTATTATGATTTCTTTGACCAAGAAGTATTGAAGTACACTTGGTTGCAATTGCAATATGTCATGGTAGAGATACTTAATTACAAAGGATGGAACAATTACATGAACCTACACCATGGCAAAAGAAAGGTAGAGAGACAAGGATTACTTCTTGACATTGCGGAAGTTGAGCAATCAGTAATATATGAGGCGAGTGCTTATCTAAATGAAAGGTTCATAAATATAGGTGAATCTTTTGACTACTTAGATGCACCACAACCCTTTAATGGGGAGAAGATGAGGCTACTTTTTTGCACAAATTTATGATGTGTATGAAGGAGAAGAAACAAGGGCAACTTATTGGTATATAAGAAGTATATAAGAAGACATATACACAGGTATAGAAGTTACAACACTTCTGTATAAGCTTATGGAGAAGATGCACCAACACTTCTAATCAAACTAGAAAGTTTTTGGGGGTAGGTTTTATGTTTTGTTTTTTATGTGTAATCTACATGGTCAAGTATTGGTTTGTATAAGCAATGATGCAATAATTAATGATGAAAATAATTTATCTTTATGTTAAAATTCTGCATGTCAACAAGTTGATGGGAGTTGTGTTTATATAAATCAACTAGGGATAATTGCATAGCTCATTAAGGAAACAATGGATGATTTAAATCCTGGTTTTACACCAATAACGAGTAAATCATCTATTGCTCCTCAAGCCACAAGCATGAGTCCCTTCATCATCTAAATTATATGTAAGCATCATAAAAAAGGGACTCAAGTTATTCATACAAGGGACTGAATTAACTTAGCAAAGACAGACTCAAATAACTCAGCAAACCAAGCACACCATTTGGTTACATTAAACCATAGTGACATCATTAGCCATTTATACAACCTCCAATCCAAATCCAACCTCCAATCCTAATCCAACCTCCAATCAACATCAAACCAATTTAATACAACCTCCAATCCAAATAAAACTAGAATAGGCAACCAAAACCAATAAGGCAACCACAACAAATACAACCAGAATAGGCAACCAAAACCAGTAGGGCAACCGAAACCAATAAGGCAACCACAGGAAATAAAATAGAATAGGCAACCAAAACCAATAGGGCAACCAAAATCAATAAGGCAACCATAGGAAATAAAACAGAATAGGCAACCAAAACCAATAAGGCAACCAAACCAATGATGCAACAAAAACCAATTAGGCAACAACAACATTCAAGGGGACTCATATGCAAAGGCATAAACATGCACATTAAAAGTAAAAGGAAATTAAACTGACTTAGGATGATAGAATCTCAGGGACTCAAGTTTTTGGCTTTATGCCTTAGTAGGAAGCAATGCGAATTTGGGTCCAGTTTTGAGCTAGTATATGGGCTCATAGGGACATTCAAGGGGACTCATATGCAAAGGCATAAACATGCACATTAAAAGTAAAAGGAAATTAAACTGACTTAGGATGATAGAACCTCAGGGACTCAAGTTTTTGGCTTTACGCCTTAGTAGGAAGCAATGCAAATTTGGGTCCAGTTTTGAGCTAGTATATGGGCTCATAGGGACATCAAGCTTATAATGTCTTCAACCACATCAAATATTTTGACTCTCATCATACATCGCATATGTGTTCCTCTCATCATGATACACGTTGAAGGCAGTAGTGGTGCATCCCAAACAACTACAATTCCCCTTAACCTCTTTCCCCTTCCCCTGCACCTCATCCTCAGCCACCTTCACCGCTTTCTTAGCCCCCCTGACTTCTATCTCATTCCTTTTCACCTCAATAACCTTACCTTTCTTCGAGAAATAATAAAATTTAGGAGCCCTAAGTGCGCAAACTATCTCATGGGCAGACCTCAAAACACCCTTACCTTTTTTTTCCCATCACCCATTTCCCCACCTTCCTTCACATCAATCACAACCTCAACCTTACTGGATCTAGGCCTCAACCTCTTTGCAATTGGTTGGTTGCCCAAGATCTTCTATTTGGGGGAACTCCTAAGTTGTGGAATGGAAGAGCAGGGAAGGAACTCCCTTCGAATACTAGTTTTCTTGTAAAATTCATCAACTACAACACCCAAAGCCTTCAAGGCATAAAGGCAAAGCAAATTTTTCGCATATCCGCTGTCGTAATGCCTTTGGGCCAAGGGGAATTAGCTTCAAATGCATGCATCAACTCTCTGATGGTATCCTACTCATCATCATCGTTGGTTTGAAAGAGCACATCAACAAGGGGTTGAAGATTTGGAACATACATTTTCTAGCGAAATTAGGGTTTTTAGGGACAAATAAAACCAGATCTAGGGTTTTTTGAGATATTGAAGATGATCTCGAAGGCAGAAGTGATGAATTCAAGTGATGAATGGAGAAAGCGAACTTTGTAGAGGCAATTTCAGGAGAAATAGATGAAATTAAGAGAGAGAAAATTGAGGTCAGGAGAGAGAAAGTGGAAGTGAGAAGAGAGAAAATGAAGGTGAGGATAGAGAAGATGAATGTTTGAAGGGAGGGGAGATGATTCCGTAGTTTTAGGGTTCTGGAAATTGAAGAACATTAATGATGGGGGGTTGAATGAGTGAAATATAGTTGGGGGTGGGGGGTTTCATTTACTGATGTGTTGGATGAAAGGTTGAGGGGTTTATAATTTGGTGGGAATAGTTAACATCTGATTATATTAGGTTTTGTTTAAATAGGATAGATTAAGTGGGTTTTGTTTTTGTTAATTGTAGTAAGTAAGGGTAAGTTGGTCATTTTATAGGGCAAAACTTACCAATTTGGGAAAGAAAAAAAGTGTAACATGTATTTTGCACTATTCCGTTTTAGGAAATTGTAATAATTAAAAAAAAAGGAGGAAGTATTTTTTTTTGCGTAGAAACCGTCATAATATAAAAAAAAATACCTGTAATATATGGTAACAAATCATTTTCCATAATTTTTCTATAGAGAGTTTCTGAAAAAGGGCTTTTGTGAAGTATAAGCTATCTTTAAAATTTTCGCAAATCGGCCTTTAGTAAAGCAATCACTGAATAATTACATGATGAAGCTGAGGATATTTGCTCGCAGTTATAGACTAACTATTAGAGATCTAAGAGTTAGACTTGGTCTAACATTATCTCATCATCTCATACATTATACTGTTGTACAGTAGCTATCCTATATGATAAGTTTGTTATACATGTTGTTAGTCAACGTTTATCTTTTCCTTTACTCATTCTGTAATCTTCCTTTATTCTCTCTGTACTTATCTTTTGTAACTTCTATCTATTTTCATGTACGTAATCTTAGCTACTAAGATGTATAAATACATTCAATCATCAATAGCGAACTCAAGCTTCCTCAAACCTTTCATGCATGTTATTTTTTTTTTTTTTGAGGGAAACCTTTCATGTTATTAGAGCAGGAATAATATCCTAGACCTACAATTTTTTTTCTGGCGCCCCCATCTTCCCTCATGGCAACCAACACCATTCCTAATGATGTTGAACCTTAGAAACCTCTAGTCATTGTTACCTTAACCAATATTATCACTCACCAACACCAAGTATCTCTCTCGGAGGCTTCAACTTCAAGCCACTGTCCTAGGCAATGGCCTTTTTCGATTCCTTGATGGATCTCACTCCCCGACACCCACTCACATCCCACCCAAATCTGACTCCTCGGACTAACCTACCCCGAACCCAGTGCACACCACTTGGGTGCGTCAAGACAACCTCTTGTTTGGAGCCCTCATTGGGACGCTCGGCCCCACCATTGTCCCTCTCGTTTCTCGTGCTTCCATGGCCAAAGAAGCGTGGGACGTTCTAGCCCATACCTTCGCTCGTAACTCTCACAGGCATGCCAAGTTACTCAAAGCCAAGTTCCGGAATATCACCAAGGGCTCCCACGATTCCCGAATACAGGAATGATATTAGCATATGTGCATATCACCTAGGCATTATTGGTGAACCTATAATCCCGAAAGACCTTATTGAGTGGGTCTGTGATGGCTTACAAGACCCCGCCTTCACCCCTGTCATTGACGCAGATTCGAAGAGATTATAATAGGCCATGGTATGGGTATTCCAGTTCGCATATAGGCACTACCACTCTATCCACTCACTCTACTATGTTAACTCTTTCTAATGTTTTATGTGCCTCTAACATGCACCGCAATCTTATTTTTATGTCTCAATTATGCCAGTGACAATAATATCCTAATTGAATTTTCTTTTGATTCTTTTGTTATGAAGGATCGTCTGGGGAATCCTCTCTTCCAGGGTCAAGCTAAACGCATGATCTATGAACTCATAAATATCACTCATATTGTGGCTCACTCCTCCATCAAATCCCAAGCCATTGACTGGCACCATCGGGTTGGTCATCCTTCATTAGCTATTTTAAAACAATTAGTGCCTCAGTTTGAACTTAATGTCTCTAGTTCTTTTCTTTTAATTTGCAATGCTTGTCAATGTCATAAGAGACACAAACTTCCTTTTAGTCAATCTACTCTAGTATCTAATTCTCCACTTGAATTTGTCTACACTGATTTATGGATATCATGTCTTTACTCTAAAGATGGGTTCAAATATTATGTCATCTTTGTTGATCATTTTACAAAATACATATGGTTCTATCCTCTCAAAAAGAAATCCGACACTAAAGATGTCTTCATTAGACACAAAGCACTTGTTGAAAAATATTTTGACAAATCTCTTAAAATATTATATCCTGATAATGGGGGAGAATATGATGCTCTCTTCACCTTTCTCACCATCAATGGAGTTTCTCATCTCACTTCTCCTCCCCACACTCCAGAACATAACGGTTTTCCAGAACATTGTCATCGTCACATAGTTGAAACAGTCTCTCTCTTCTCTCTCATGCTCACCTTCCTTCGTAACTAGGGCCATATGCTTTCACCACCGCCACATATCTCATAAATCGCCTACCCACCCCCACTCTCCAAGGAAAGTCCCCATTTCACTGTCTATTTGGCTATTTCCCAAATTATCTCAAACTCCGCACTTTTAAGTGTCTATGTTACCCATGGCTTAAACCATACACATATCATATACTAGACTCCAATTCCACTCCATGCGTGTTCATTGGATATTCAAAATCTCAAAGTGCATATCATTGCTTAAATCCCATTGCTGGTCACCGCGACACATTCGTTCTGTCGAACATGATTATCCATACACTCGACTCATCCAACTATCCATGCTTCCGCCCACTCCCTCACTCGACCACTGGTGTCCCGTCTCTCTCTCCTTACTCATGTCTCACACTCCCTCATCCCCGCATAATATTCCTCCTACCCAGCATCCCAACCCACCTCACGCCTACTGCCCCCCCGCATCACTCTTGCATTCACCCCCTCCCCCACTCCTCACGTATCACATGCTGTTGTCCCTTCTCCTAGCCCCTTACCTCTCCCGCACACTCCCGTCTCCCTGCCCCCCATTCCCGAGCTTATCCTCACCCCTCCAAACTTACCTACTACATCCTTTCCCCTCCACGAGTCGACACTCACCCCCCTCCTCTCCCCCGCCATCTACCAACCCCACCCCACCCCCCCCACCCCACCCCCACATCCCCCACTCGATCCATGAACAACATACGTAAACCCAACCCCAGATACGTCAACCTCACCAACACTCAACCCCAACACTTTAAACCTAAAACTATCAAACAGGCCCTCAAAGATCCACTTCGGGAAAGGGCCATGGAGGTCGAAATCACAACGTTATGTAATCTTGGCACTTGGAACTTATCCTCCCCTGATCACTCTCATAAGTCATAACCTTATCACTTGCAAGTGGATTTTTCACATTAAAGATAATCCTGATGGTCCTATTGAAAGGTACAAAGCTCGACTAGCGGCAAAAGGATTTCAACAACGTCTCGACATTGATTACACGGACACTTTAAGTCCTGTGGTTCGGCCGACAACCATTCGAACTTTATTAAGTATTGTTGTTACCCATGGTTGGCATCTCCGTCAACTGGATATTAACAACGCTTTTCTGCAAGGAACGTTACATGATGAAGTCTATATGTCTCAATCATCGGGTTTTATTAATTCAACTCTTCCCAAACATATTTGCAAGCTAAGCAAAGCAATCTATTGCCTTAAATAGGCACCGGGGGGCATGGTATACTGCACTAACCAATTTCTTACTCGGGTTAGGTTTCAAACGTGCTATCTCAAACACTTCATTGTTTATGCTTCCCAACAAAGCTCACCCCATTTATCTGGTTGTGTACGTGGACGACATCATCATCACCGGCCCTCATTCGCCCACACTCAACTCATTTATTCATAACTTGGCCACCTGGTTTACTCTCAAAGACCTCGGCACATTATCTTATTTTTGTAGGCGTTGAAGTTGTACCCAACTCCATTGGTCTATTTCTGACTCAAGGCAAGTACATTTTAGACTTGCTAGACCGCATGAGTATGTCGGATGCAAAGCCTGCCCAAACACCCATGAGTGTTGCTTCCCCTCTTGTGGCTTCTTCGGGCACCCCTCTACTAGTTTCTAAAGACTATAGAGCTGTTGTTGGGGGTCTCCAGTACCTCACACTCACTCACCCAGATGTCGCATACTCCGTCAACCAATTGTCTCAATATGTGCAGCCCCTACATCTGATCATTGGTCCGCATTGAAAAGTCTCATGCGTTATTTGTGTGGTACGCTCGACAAAGGAATTGCCATATACCGTGACTCTCCTCTTCGACTCCATGCCTTTTCCGACTCGGATTGGGCCGGTGACAAGGATGACTATATGTCAAGTATGGGCCACATATTGTTCCTTGGTCAAATAGCTATCACTTAGTGCTCAAAGAAACAAAAATCCATCGCTCAATCATCCACCAAAGCCGAGTATCGAGTTGTTGCCTCCACCACTGGTGAACTACTTGACATTCAAATTTTGATGGGTGAACTTGGGTTCGTTCCGTCTCACTGTCCCGTGGTGTATTTTGATAACTTGAGTGCCACACATCTAAGTGCTAATCCTATCTTTCACTCAAAGATGGAACACCTAGCTATTTCTTATCACTTTATTCATAAGCATTTACAAAATGACACCGGAAGAGTGACACACGTGCCAACTGGGGATCAACTTGTAGACTTTCTAACCAAACCATTGTCTTGACCACGGCTCGATATCCTCTTGTCCAAGATCGGACTTGTCGAACGAATGCCCGTCTTGCGGGGGAATATTAGAGATAAGAGTTAGACTTGGTCTAACATTATCTCATTATCTCATATATTGTATAATAGCTATCCTATATGATAAGTTTGTTATACATGTTGTTAGTCAACGTTTATCGTTCCTTTATTCCCTCTATAATCTGTAATCTTCCTTTATTCTCTCTGTACTTATCTTCTGTAACTTCTATCTATTTTCATGTACGTGGTCTTAGCTACTAAGATGTATAAATACAGTCAATCATCAATAGAGAACTTCAAGCTTTCTGAAACCTTTCACTAACTAGTAGAATAATTGATCCATCTTGTCGATGCTTTTAGAAGAGCGATGGTGGGAATAGAGCATTAGTGCTATCCCTTACGTTTCCTAGGATGTGTAAGTTCACCAAAGACATATGTGGTATATAATTCCTTACTGATAGACCTCTCCCTCGCTCAAAAAAGCAGAGCCTGGTGTGGCCTGACATCATCGGCATTCATAATTAATTGGATCAGTGCTCTCGTTCATATAACTCAAGAGCACAAATTAACCAAAGTATCACACTCAGTGAAAAGTTTCCTTTATATACATAAATTCACACATGATATACCACTTTCGTATCACAATAAACCATCCTAACCACATAAATTCTCATCTAAATTCAAGTGTTTGTTCATAAGAAACCATCCTAACCACAGTTTAAGGGTGCATTCTCTTTATTTGCTCTTTGTACATTCAACTCAATGTGTTTCTCCTCTCTATATCAGATACATGAAATACAAAGGGAAAGTAACCCAGAAGCATTCAGAAAAATAGAGAAATAAAGAACGAAATTCGCATAAAATTGCAAGAAAAATCATATGGCGATTTCAAGGAGAAGAACAACGAAATTACATGGTACCTAATTCGAGAAAATAAGATGCACAAATTGGAGAAGACATGCAGTGAAAGGATCAAAGACCAACAACGGAGGAGCAGTATTGGAGAATGACATTAAACTATGAGATAATTAAACTATGAAATAAGTTAAAAGATTATCCAAGATTTTAGATACCTGATTTTAAAACGTGAAAAACTTTACCTTGTCAATTTCAGTCAATTCAGGAACTAAAATTTCATTTTAGATATTTCCCAAACACACCATGTTTTAACAACTTATCATTTTAAACACCTAAAATACCTCAAATAGATCCATTACCGTGTAGCGTAATTGATACTAGAGAAATTTGCTTACTAGTAACTACATCTATGTCTAACTTTTTCGTTTATCAGAGTTGAGGTGCCCTGCAAGTTTTTACGCAAAAACTAGTCTGATAATTGCCTTGGTAATCATATGAATTATGAAATACAACCATCATCCAAAAACATGTATAATTCTAAACTTTACACGCAGTGTACATTTGAAGCTAAATTTTCAATGACTGCTCCGCGTCTCTTTTTTGTCTTCTCACAAGGCCTCCTTTGCTGTTTTTCCTGGCTAGTCCCCGAATGGGGTTCAGAATATTATAGATACAACACGAAGGAACACAAAATCCTACATCCTATAGTGCCACAGAGAATGCGCATTCACAGGAGCTCTGCATTCCTTTAAAAAAAAAGTGCAACCAGGTGTCATACACTACTGGAGGGCTGTATCAACCAATTATGATCCCTTGGCCGAGATATTCCTGTACTAAAAAGTACTCGCAAAGTGGCTACCCTCTGTGCAATTATATCATCTTTTGACTCCTCTAATAGTGCATGTTCCTTCTCCATAATCTGCTCTAGATCCTCAAAGTACTTCAATTTACGTTGCAATTTCTTCACCTGCTCAGAATTCATAAAAACAATAGACATTGACAGTTGATGTTACTTTCAAGAGTCGAAGATTGAGCAAGGGTAGATAAATCATAAATGTATCCAGGACTTATATAGTATCGAAGCTCAATGTTTTCCCAAACAAGTTCAGATTAAAGCTGAAGAGGAGACAATGATGAATTTCTACCTGGGCCTCAATAATGAAGGTCATCAAGTGTTCGATCTCCCTTTCTTCCTGATCAGCCAATAATTTGGCATGCGCAGCAGCTGCTCCAAGTGCTGTGGCAACTGCTGCTCTCATCCGTAGGGCTAGGGGAATGGAATTCCCTGCTGGTGATATTTTGTCAATCTCTACAGAAGACATTTAAGTGACTAAGAAAAACTGATATTCAAGGATAATGTATAAATCAGATAAGTAATCAGGCAGCATACGCAGCCATTACAATGTACAGACTCACAAGATTTGCTATAAATAAAGGGGGTTTGCCACATTCCTATAATGTAGAGACTCAGAATAACTTTCTAAATTAACCCATTATTAACAACCAATCGCTGTCCACCTGAACACCTAATGAGCCATCCTCCCTTATGCTGTTTGTAACCCTTTGTGGGATGATGAGGATGTTTCTGCCCAAATCACACTAGTAAATCATGTAACATTGTACTTCCACCTATTTTCCTTTCTATGACGAAAAATTATTTTTGCTGAACTATGCCTTCTGATGAAAACAGGGCCTGTGCTTCAGTGCCCTGAAGTTCAGTTTGATTCCCCTTTGTCCCCTGTGGTTTCACTAGTTCCATTCTCAATGCCCTGAGGTTTTAGTACTTACCAATATGGTGCTTCTTACTGTCACTAATTCCACTTTAGTGTTGAGTGGTTCCATTAATTACATTTGGGTGTGTTTAAATTGTCATCCCTGTGCTTCAGTGCCCTGAGGTTTAGTTTAATTCCCCTTTGTCCCCTGTGGTTTCCCTAGTTTCATTCTCGATGCCCTGAGGTTTTAGTAGTTATCATTTGGTGCTTTGTACTTTCATTAGTTCCACTTTAGTGTTGAGAAATTTCATTAATTACATATGGATGTGTTTAAATTGCTCTGACTGGGGTGTAAATGTCCTCAAGGTTTCATGTATTTCACAAAATATTCTTCATTTTCTTGTCGGGCTGAAAACTACTAATAAGTACCTATTCAACCCTTTCATGTTTAAACATCTCAAAGGATATTTATTAGTGACCATGAAAATTGGTCAAATTATATTAGAAATTTTACAGATGGACCATAATTGTAATAAAGAAAAACTCAATACATGGAGAACTTGTTGATTTAACATTTAAGTATTTAACTATATTAATAAAAAGAAAGTGCCCATTGGGGGGGTGCGGGGGGTGGAACCTCCAAAATATAACTCTTTCCGTCCTCAAAACCTTTCCCATATTACCTTATTTGTTCATTGCCATTACATATTGCACATTTCCTCATAGAACTTAATAATACTCCCTCCGTCCCATAATATAATGTTTGTTTCTTTTTTACACGGTCTCCGAGACGTAACTTTGACCTTTAATATCTTCAATTCTGTATTAATAAAAAAATATAAATAGTTGATATTATGAAAACACATTAAGACGAATCTAACAAGATTCCACATAAATATGTTTTTTTATATATACAAATGAAAATATTCGGTCAAAGATTTTAAAGTTTGACCCACCAAAAATGAAGTAGGCACTATATTATGGGACGGATGGAGTATTATCATTTCCCCTTAACTCATACAATTTTGTGAGTGTCAAATTACTCTACTATGATAGTTCACTCAACAAAGGCCAACCACAACAGCTTTCCACAGTCGTTGTGCACAAAAGTGGAAAAGGCTTTAGGGGATGAAAAGAGTATTAGAAAGGATACGGTTAAAACGATTATTTAGGTTTAGTGTTTCACTGTCGATACAATACAAACTCGACCCAATACGTAATGTTTGTCGGCTCAATTTCTATTTCATTTTTTGTAATGACAAATTACTTGAAAGAAGAGACTGGCAAATTAATGTTAGATTACTAAACGGAACAATAATTTTAAAACTAAGAGCACCAAATGGCCAAGGGGAGATGTTTCTAAAACCTCATGGCATGAAAATGAAATTAGTAAAACCATAGGTCATCACCAGAGTGAGGATCTCAGCCAAGTTGAAATAGTTAAACTGTTGGGCACAGGCCAAAAAAGATTCCTTTTTTCATACAAATGTGCGAAACCCCCTTTTTCATATGAATCTAGTAACATGGCCATGAATATGATGTGCTGTGTAAAATACCTGATGAATGAGATGCGTCCTTCGTCTCTGTATTCTCAGATTGAAAAGCCCTTTCCATTTCTGTATTAAGATTACCAGATTTCTGCTCATCTATGAAAATATGTTCATCTGAATAGAAAATCTCCCTCAACAAAGGGTTCCCATCACATAGAACTAAGATGGCAGCATTAGCAGCTGCCGCTGTTACTTGAGGAACAACCATGGTAGAAATGAGAGCTACCTGATAAAATTAAGATCAGAATTACCACTAATGAGCAGAATCAACAGTTACTACAGGGCAAGTTTAAGCTTGAATTATTAGGGGATAATTTGCTTCTAGTTATTCAACCAACACTTCCTATTTGTATAGGAAAGCAATACTTTACAATCATAGGCTACCAGAATCAATCTACTTATAGTTGTTCGTGGCACCAAGAAACATATTCTTGCCAGCTAACCAATTCCCCCCACCCCCTCAAAAACAGTGTTAAAAGGGATAAAAGAGTTGGGAGTCTCAAGAGAGGCAAATGTTTCAAAGATTCTTCAGTGATGTAAATAACATTCATGACACTGTAAATATGTATACCAAATATATGCAGGTGAAATATGTACCCATAACCCCCAATAAGACACTGCCGGTTCAAAAATACGATTTTAGTCACGGTCGCGGTAACGGTCACAGTGATGCGGGAAATATCCCTAAAACCCACCTAAAATGCGGGTTTTTTTACACCTTACGATGCGGGTAATATCGGTTCGGTAGATTTGAAAACCTTTACGATGCAGCCTTGTTTTGACACCATGGACACTGTTTATTTCCTTTAAGAGAGTAAGGTTTAGAAAGCGGTTCTATCATTAAGGATAATAGTTGAATACACTAAATATGTTATACATGATCCCACTCCAAGTACTAGAGCCATCAAAAAAGCTCAACATCACAAAGAGCTTTCAAGACGACTCATTCCTAATATATTTAAATCAACTTCAATGACCCAGCATCCCAGCCCTCCACCGCCCCCCGCCCCCCCCCCCCCCCCTCCTAAAAAAAAGAGAGTGAGAGCAAGAAAGAGAGGGTCTATCTGAAATAAAGTAGCTGGCGGCTTTTCAATCAAGTATGCAAGTGTAACAGGAAGTTAGGGGTGAAACTGCATCGCTTATTGTCTTTAACCATAAAACCATATGTTTTACCATCCTTACCCGCCCTTAGTGGAGCTCTTTTTAAATCACTAGTGTTGAATGATTCTAACAACATGGTTTATAATTGCCAAAAGTCTTAAGATCAGAAGCTCGGACCTGTTCCATTAAGGATCTACTAGGATCTGAAGAATCAACGCGGCTTTTCTTTGAAGGTGGCTCCAAGTTCTCAACCTCTCTGGTGTTTTCCTTTTCAACAATTTCCTGATGATGATCATTCTCCTTATGATGA